>NW_027530636.1:537943-539503 GCF_008692635.1 Crocuta crocuta
CAACCGGCCCCCCCCCCCAAGTATTTTATAATTTTTCATATTTTACTGAAGGTAATAAAAATTAAAGATTTCTTGTGTTTATGCCAATAAATACATATTAGCTAAATTAGATAATAATTTTTAATAATAGCCTAATCAGAGCAAAATAATTATTCCAGCATCTTATAAAATGAATGATATATGTTACCTATTCATAGAAAGTTCATTCAGTTTAAATTATGTCATGCATATGTAATCATTTGTGCTATGAGCTTTATTAGGTTTGTAAAATTTTATTTCCCTAATTAGTATTGATAAATGCTGTTATAGCTTTCATTTACTCAAAGGAGAAAAATGAATTTGTGCTTGGGTAGTATAATCTTGGTCCTGGAATTTAGGAAGCACACAGTTAAACCACTCAGTGCAGTACTGATGGTTAAGTAGTAGTAATTGAGTCATGTGATTATTGTGTAGTATGATTAAGGTTAAGGAAAAAGATCTTTCCTGAGGTGGTGTCCCAGATATTTTGCCTCTGTATTGGATGAATAAGCACATGAGCATAAATGCATGCATGTGCATGCACCTCACACACACACACACACACACACACACACACACACACCCATGGAATATCATTTTTAATTTATTGATCTTAACTACATATCTCACTAAACAAAATTATATCTATTACCAGATCCTGTAATGTTGCTATCTTTTTTAAATTTCATTTTGCTATTTGTATAATGGGTTCTGAAAATGATTGGCTGAATGCTCTCAACCACAAAAGGCTAGGTTCAGAAATTGAATGAAATCTTATTTTACCTTCCTTCCAAATATTCTTCTCATTTTCCTTCAGATAGTTTATTTTTATCCAAAAATATATACTGTGTGCCACACTCTGCTATTCTAGACAGATGCCATGCATCTACGTTTCTAGTGAAAAGTAGCATTCTTGCTACTGTCTTGTTTCTTTATTCAAGATTAATTGATGGATTTCTAATATTTCAGTTTTAACAATTGTCTGCAAATATTTTTTCATTTTTTTTAATGTTTGTTTATTTTTAATTTTTTAATATTTATTTTTTAGAGAGAGAGAACGTGAGCAGGGGAGAGGCAGAGAGGGAAACACAGAACTGGAAACAGGCTCCAAGCTCCGCTGTCAGCACAGAGCCCGAAGTGGGGCTCAAACTCACAAACTGCGAGATCATGACCTGAGCCAAAGTCAGAGGCTTAATCCACTGAACCACCCAGGCGCCCCTAATGTTTGTTTATTTTTGAGAGACAGAGCATGAGTCAAAGGATGAACAGAGAGAGAGGGAGACACAGAATCCGAAGCATGCTCTAAGCTCTGAGTGCATGTACTTTTTAAAAATTCAGCGTTTTAGTTTGACATAATTGTAGATTCACTCAGTAATAACAACTACTACAGACAAATCACTTGTGTTCCTAATCCACTTTCCTCCAATGATAACATCTAGCAAAACTAGTACAATATCACAGCCACAATATTGATATTGATAATAATCAAAATAACAGGAATTCCGCATCACCATAGAGATTCCTCATGTTGCTTTTATATAT
>NW_027530636.1:539515-606604 GCF_008692635.1 Crocuta crocuta
TATATATATATATATATATATATATAATTTCCCATATACTCCCCAACCCCACATAGGAGCTGACTACTGCACTATCAGCTTCCTGAAACAGAATTTGTTACAAGTTGTTATAATTTGTTACAGTTGATGAGCCTATCTTGATAATGTCCTTCCACCCCAAGTTCACACTTTACATTAGAGTTCAGTCTTGGAGTTTTACATTCTCTTGAGTTTTGACAAAAATATAATGGCATATAACCACCATTATAGTACCATACAGAATAATTTGATACTGAAAATCGTTTTCCCAAAAATTCCTCTGTGCTCTGCCTATTCATACTTCCCTCACCCTTAATTCCTGCAAACCACTAATCCTTTTATTCTTTGCCTTTTACATAATCATAGCTTTGTCCTCTACAGAATATCATATAGTTAGAATTATACCATATGTAGCCTTTACAGATTGGCTTTTTTCACCTCGCAATATGCATTTAAGATTCCTCCATGTCTTGTCTTGGTTTGATAGCTCACTTCTTTCAGTGATGAATAACATTGCATTGTCTGTACCACAGTTTATCCATTCACCTACTGAAGGGCATCTTAATTGCTTCCAAGTTTGGTCAAATATGAGTAATATAAACATCCATGTGCAGATTTTTGTGTGGACATTAGTTTTCAATTCCTTTGGGTAAATCCCAAAGAGCACAATTGTTGGATAGATATGTTAAGAGTATAGTTAGCTGCCTGCCAAAGTGGCTATACCATTTTACATTTCAGCAGCAGTGAATGAGAGTTTCTGTTGCTCCACATCCTCATCAACATTTGGTGTTGTCAGTGTTTTGGGTTTTGGCTATTCTAATGGGTGTAGAGTCAAATCTGGTTGTTTTAATTTGCAATTCCCTAATGTCATACTGTTGAGCATCTTTTCACATGCCAATTGCCCATCTGTGTATCTTCTCTGGTGAGGTTTCCAGGTTCTTTGCCCATTTTTTAATTGGGTTTTCTTACAGTAGCATTCTTAGAATTCTTTCTGTATTTTGGATAACAGTTCTTTATCAGATGTTCTTTCCAAATATTTTCTCCTCCCAATCTGTTTCTCATTTCTCATTCTCTTGACAGAGCAGTTTTTAATTTTAATGAAGTCCAGTTTCTCAGTTATTTTGTGTGTATCATGCCTTTGGTGGAGTATCTAAAAAGTATTTACTATATCTAGCATCTTATATATTCTTGGAGAATTGACGCTTTTATTATTATGGAATGCCTCTCTTTCCTTGGGTAACTTTCCTTGCTCTGAGGTCTGTTTTGTCTGAAATTAATATAGTTATTCCAGCTAGCTTTTGATTAGTGTTAGCATGGTATATCTTTTTATCCATTTACTTTTAATCTGTATTTGTCTTTATAGTTAAATGGGTTTCTTGTTGACAATGTGGGTCTTATATTTCAATTTGCTCTTTAAAAAATTTTTTTTAATGTTTTATTTATTTCTGAGAGAGAGACAATGTGAGCAGGGGAGGGTCAGAGAGAGAGGGAGACACAGAATCTGAAGCAGGCCCCAGGCTCTGAGGTAGCTGTCAGCACAGAGCCCGTCGCGACTCTGGACTCAAACCCACAAACCTTGAGATCGTGAGCTGAGCCGAAGTCAGATGCTTAACTGACTGAGCCACCCAGGCGCCCCTCAATTTACTCTTGATAGTCTCTTTTAATTGGTATATTTTGATTATTGATATTGAAAGTGATTACTGATATTGTTGGATTAAGATTTACCATAGTTGTTACTGTTTTTTATTTATTGACAATTGTTCTTTGTTCATGTTTTGTTCTCTCAGTCTTTTCTTGCCATTTGTGGTTTTAATTGGACCTTTCATATGCTTCTACCTTTCCCTTCTTTCTTAGCCTTCGATTGTACTTCTTCTTTTACTTTTTTTAGTGGTTGCCCTGAGTTTGCAATATACACTTAGAACTACTCTAAATCCACTGTCAAATTATACTCTACAGCTTTACATGTAGTATAAATATCTTCCAATACAGTAGACCCACCTTATTTGAGGTTTCGGTTACCCATGGTTAACCAAAGTCTGGAAGCAGATGATCCTCTTCTGAAGTATTGTCAGAAGGTCAGTAATAGTCTAATGCTAAGTAGGGTCACAATGTCTATGTCATTTACTTCACTTCATCTCATCCTATAGATGTTTTACCACCTACAATATCATCATAAGGGTGAGTACAGTACAATAAGATATTTTGAGGGAGAGAGAGACCACACTCATATAACTTTTATTACAGTAGGTTGTTATAATCTGTTTTATTGTTATTATTAACCTCTTACTGTGCATAACTTATAAATTAAACTTTATCATAGGTATGTATGTATAGGAAAAGATGTAGTATATAAAAGGTTTGATACTGGGACACCTGGGTGGCTCAGTCAGTTAAACGTCTGACTTTGGCTCAGGTCATGATCTCACGGTTCATTGGTTCGAGCCCCGTGTCAGGCTCTGTTCTCACAGCTAGCTCAGAGCCTGGAGCCTGTTTTGGATTCAGTGTCTCCCTCTCTCTCTGACCTTCCCCTGTTCATGCTCTCTCTCTCTCTTAGAAATAAATAAAACCTAAAAAAAAGTTAAAAATAAATATAAAAGGTTTGATACTCTCCATGGCTTCAGGTGTCTACTGGGGGTCTTGGAACACATGCTCCCTGTTAAGGGGGGACTACTATAACAAAATACTGCTGATGTCTTCCTCCTGTCTCTTCTTCTCTATAGCATTCCTATCATTCATTTTACTACATATTAGCCTACATAAGCATGCAATGCATGTGTGTGTGTGCATACATGTATATACACACACATACAGACACACAGGCATCCATAATCCAACACATTGTTGCAATTGTTTTCAACAAGCTTATCTGTTAGATCAGTTAATAAAAAATAAAAGCACTTATTCCTTCTCTAATGTTCTTTATGCACATCCAAGTTTCTAAGCTATATAGTTTTCCTTGTCTCTAAAGAACTTTTTATTAATATTACTTTTAGTAAAAGAATCCCTCAGTTTTTGTTGGTCTGAAAAAATCTCTTTTTTCTTTATATTTGATAGATAATTTTAGAGTATATAGAATTCTCGGTTGGCAGGTGTTTCCCCTCAACATTTTAAATATTTCATTATACTTTCTTCGTGCTTATATGGTTTTAAGGAGAATTTGGATGTAATTCTTATCTTTGCTTCTCTACAAATAAGCTTTTTTCTCCTCTGGCTTCTATCAAGATTTTTTTTAAAGCTTTTATATTTTGCAGTTTGAATATGACATGCCTTAATGAGTTTTTTTGTTTTTGTTTTTGTTTTTTGTAGGGGGTGGTATTTATCCTCTTAGGTGTTCTCTGAGCTTCCTGGTTTTGTGGGGCTTGTTTCCTGTGTTAACATGAAGGAAATTCTGTCATTATTGCTTCAGATGTTTCTTTTTTTTTGAGAGAGTGCAAGTGAGCAAGGGGCAGAGGGAGAATCCCAGAAGATGCAGAGAGAAGGAGAGTGCAGAGCCCAGAGCCAGGCTCAAGTTCACTGGAAGCAGGGCTCAAAGATCACCCAGTGTGGGGCTCAAACTCATAAGTTGTGAGATCATGACCGGAGCCCAAGTGGGACACTTCACCAACTGAGCCACCCAGGAACCGTGATTCAAATATTATTTTATTCCTTTCTTTTATTTTCCTTCTGGTATTTTCATTACCCATATGCTACACCTTTTGTAATTATCCCATAATTTTTGGATATTCTGGTCCATTTTTTCCAGTTTGGATTTTTCTCCTTGAGTTACAGTTTCTCTTGGTGTATCTTTGGACTTAGAGATTATTTCTTGTCTGTGTCTAGTCTGCGAATGAGCCCACCAAAAGTATTCTGCATTTACAGTGTTTCTGAACTCTAGTATTTCTTTTTTCTTCTTTCGGTTTATTTATTTTGGGGGGGGTGGTGCAGAGAGAGAGGGAGGGATAGAGTCCCAAGCAGGCTCTGCACTGTCAGCACAGAGCCCAACACAGGGCTCAGTCTTAAGAACTGTGAGATCATGACCTGAGCCAAAATCAATAGTCAGATGCTTAACTGACTGAGCCACCCAGGTTCCCCTCTAGTATTTATTTTGGTTCTTTCTAGAGTTTCCATCTCTCTGCTTATATTACTCTCTGTTCTTGTGTGCTGCCTACTTGTTTCATTAAAGCTCTTAGAATATTAATCATAGTTATTTTAAATTCTTTGATTATTCCAGCTTTCCTACCCTATTTGAGTCTGATTCTGTCAAGTCTACTCTTTTCAAACTTTTTTTTTTCTTTTTGCCTTTTAGCATGCCTTGTAATTTTTTCTTGTTATCTGGACATGATGTACTATGTAAAAGTGACTGCTGTAAGTGGGCCTTCAATACTATGGTCAGATGTGAGGGAAGGAGAAGTGTTCTGTAGTCATTTGGTGAGCTTGTGTCTCGAGGCTGTGAACTTCATAAATGCCTCTTAGTTTTTCTCCCCATGAGGTGGGGCAGGATTGCTAGAGTGGGCTGGAGTTTAGTATTTCCTTTCTGCTAAGTCTATTAGACTCTTATAAAACCCCAGTAGGTTAGGCCCAGGTAGTTTCTCTTGAGGACAAATCTTCGTAACAAGGACAAAATTGTGTCATATTTCCAAATGGTTACTTTTTTACTCCTCCTACCTGAAGCATGAGGGGGTTTTTCTCAGGTCTTCACTGTGAGAACTATTAGAGCTCCTCAACTAAAACTAGCAAAATTTGAGAACTCCCTTGTGACTGGCCCTGGCCAGCATTTTTAACTCTCAGACTTGTTTACATTGGGCCTTCAGCAATTTTCTGTTCCCTCCCTCCTCCTCCTCCTCCTCCTCCTCCTCCTCCTCCTCCTTTTTAATATGGCATGATTCACAGATTTGCATGTCATCCTTATGTAGGGGCCATGCTTATCTTTTCTGTAATGTTCCAAGTTTAGTATATGTGCTGCTGAATTAAGCACTCTAGCAATTTTCAGTTATGGTTTAGATTTTCTTACCCTGGTACAATTCCTGCAGAGGTTTCAGCTCATGGGTTTCTGCTGCAGTAAGTTAAAATTCTCTATATTCACCTGTCTGTCTCCAAAGTTTGGGCTTTGCCCTGTGATCTCACTTCTGTTGGATCTAAGAAAGTTGTCAGTTTTTCAGTTCAGCTTTTTACTTTTGTTGGGTTGGAGTGACAACTTCCAACCCCCTTACCTGCCTAACCAGAAATCAGAAGCTCTCTCATGTTGCCTTTTTATAGCAATACCCATTTTCCTTCTGCCCTACTCCTTCTTTAATTCCTCCAACCACTGATGTCTATGTCTATAATTTTGTCATTTCGCAAAGGTTATGAGTGGAATTATATAGTATATAACCCTTTGAGATTGACGTTTTTTTACTTAGCATAATTTGCTGGAGATCTATTTAAGTTATGGCATTTCTTTTTATTGATTCCATGATAGGAGTGTATCACATTTTAACCATTCATTGATTAAAGGAAACTGGTTTTTGACCATTATAAATGCTGTAAACATTTATGTTGAGGTTTTTGTATATAAATAAATTTTTATTCCTCTGGGATAAATGTCCAGGAGTGCAGTTGTTATGTGGTAGCTCCATGTTTAATTTTTTTAATAAACTGCCAAATTTTAAGAGTGATTTTATTATTTTACACTCTTACCAGCAATAGATGAGTGACCTAGTTTCTCCATGTTATCACCAGCATTTAGTGGTTTTTTTTTTAAGTTTTATTATTTTATTTGTTTATTTATTTATTTGGAGAGAGAGTGTGTGTGCAAGCAGAGAAGGGGCAGAGAGAGAGGGAGAGAGAAAATCCCAAGTAGCTCTGCAGGAGCAGCGTGGAGATTGACAAGGGGCTTGAACCCACGAACTGTGAGATCATGACCTGATCTGAAACAGAGTTGGAAGCTTCACCCACTGAGCCACCCAGGTACCCCTATGTTATTACTGCTTTTTATTTTCACCATTGTGGTAGTATTGTTTTCTCATTGGAGTTCTAATTTGCATCTCTTCATTGGCTAAACTTATCTTTTCATGTGTTTGCTTTCCAAGTATATATCCTCTTCAGTCTATTTATTGTCTTTTGCCCATTCTCTAATTGGATTGTCTTCTGTTGTTTTGAGAGCTCTTTACATATTTTAGATACTAGTCCTTTGTTGGATATGTCATTTGGAAGTATTATTTTTCTTTTTTGTAGCTTGTATTTTCATCCTAACGGTGTTTTTTCAGAGCTTTTAAATTTTGATGATTTCCAGTTAATTGGTTTTTCCTTTTGTGGATGTTGCTTTTGGGTCAAGTGTAAGATTGCCGAATCTATATTGTGTTCTCCTGGGTTTTTTCTTAAAAATTTCTACATTTGCATTTTATATTTAAGTGCATGTACAGTTTGAGTTAATTTTGTATGAGGTGTAAGACTTAGATGAGGGTTATTTTTTTGCATGTAAATGTCCAGTTGCTCTAGCACCATTTATTGAAAAGTCTTTCCTTCCTCTGTACCTTTGTCAGTTGGGAATAATTATGTGGGTTTCTTTCTGGATTCTCTGTTATGTTCTATGTATCTGAATGTCTGTTCTTGCCAGTTATATACTGTTGATTCGCATAGCTTTAAAATATGTTTTGAGGGGCGCCTGGGTGGCTCAGTTGGTTAAGCATCCGGCTTCGGCTCAGGTCATGATCTCGCAGTTTGTGGGTTCGAGCCCCGCATCGGGCTCTGTGCTGACAGCTAGCTCAGAGGCTGGAGCCTGTCTTTGGATTCTGTGTCTTGCTCTCTTCTGACCCTCTCCTGCTCAGGCTGTCTCTCTCTCTCTCAAAAATAAATAAAACATTTAAAAAAATTTTAAATATGTTTTGAAATTGAGTAGATTGATTTTCCCCCATTTTTCTGTTTTTTCTTTTTTTGTAATTAAAAAATGTTTTTAATGTTTATTTTTGTGAGAGAGAGAGGCAGAGCACATGAGTGATGGAAGGGCAGAGAGAGAGAGGGAGACACAGAATCAGAAGCAGACTCCAGGCTCCAAGCTGTCAGCACAGAGCCCAACATGGGGCTCAAACTCACAAACTGTGAGATCATGACCTGAGCCAAAGTTGGACACTCAATGTACTGAGCCACCCAGACATTCCCCCATTTTCCTGTTTTTCAGAAATGTTTATAAATAGTTCCTTTGTCTTCCCTTACATATTAATATAATCTTCTTGATCTACAAAATATCTTGCTGAGATTTTGATAGGAATTGGATTAGCCTGTATATAAATTTAAGGAAAATTGACGTCTTTACAGTGTTGAGTCTTCCAGTTCAGGAACACGATATATTTATCCGTTTTGTTTAGAAAGTTGATTTCTTTCATCCATGTTATATGGTTTTAAACATAAAATTTCTCTCCATTATTTGTTAGATTTTCAGCTGCATAGTTAATGTTTTTGAATGATTGTAATTGATATTTTTAAAATTTTGGTGTCCATGTTGATATTCTATTGATTCCATACCCTATGACCATGATCTTATTAGTTCCAGGAGTTTTTTTTAAAGATTCTTTGGGATTTTCTACATAGTCATGTGTCTGTGAATAAGGAAGTTTTTTTGTTTCTTTTTTGATTGTCTTCAATTTTTGTCTTGCATAAGCTACAGTATCTAGGACTGTGAATATGAATGATAATGGATGTCATTGGCTTGTTCTTGATCTTAGGGGAAAACAGTCCTTTGCTATTAAATATAATATTAGCTGTAGTTTTATAGATGCTATTTATCAAGTTTAGTTCCCTTCTATTACTATTTTCTTGATTTTTTTATAATCATGAATGAGTGTTAAGATGTTTTTAAAATGGATTTTTGCATTTATTGATATGATCATGTGATTTATTTTTTCTTTAACCTGATAATGTGGTGGGTTACTCATTGGCTTTCAAATACTGTGCTAGCCACATACTCCTAAAATAAACCCCACTTGGCCATGTGGTATAGTCCTTTTTATATTTGCTGAATTCTGTTTCCTGATATTTTGTTAAAGAGCTTCCTATGTATATTCATTAAGGATAGTGGTTTACAGTTTTTAATTCTTTTATACTGTCTTTGTCTGGTTTTGTATCAAGGTGATACTGTGTTCATAAAATTAATTGGAAAGTGTACCATCCTCTTACTTTTCTGAAAGAAATTAGATAGAATTGGTGTTAATTTTTCTTTAGACATCTGGTAGAATTCTTCTATAAAACTTAGCCTGAAGATGTCTTTTTTTGGGAGATTCAAGCTCCTTAATAGTTATAAGGATATTCTAATAAGTAATTCATATAAGTGATTTGTAGAAGTGTATGCTTTTCAAGGAGTTAAATGAGCCATTTTTCTTTTTTTTTTTTTAATAGTTTATTGTCAAATTAGTTTCCACATAACACTCAGTGCTCATCCCCACAAGTGTCCTCCTCCATGCCCATCCCCCCCTCCCCCCACATCCATCAGTCCTCAGTTTTTGTCAGCATTCAAGAGTCTCTCATGGTTTGCCTCTCTCCCTTTCCCCCACCATTTCCGCCCTTCTTCTCCCCCTTGTTCCTCCGTCAAGTTCCTCCTAATCCTCCTATACGTGCAAACATATGATATTTGTCCTTCTCTGCCTGACTTATTTCGAAATGAGCCATTTTTCTAAGCTGTTAAATATAATTGTGTAAAGTTTTTCATAATATTCTCTTATTGTCCTTTTGAAATTCTCAGTGTTTGTAGTGATACCCTCTGTTTCATTCCTGGTATTGATATTGTGTCATTGTTTTTGTCTTTCTTGATGGAAATTTGTTTTGTTAATTTTTTTCCAAAATATCATCTCTTTGTTTCATAGTTTTAATTTTTATCTCTTTATTGTTTCTTCTGTTTGATTTGGATTTATTTTGTTCTCCTTTTTTCTGGTTACTGAGATAAAAACTTAGATTACTGATTTGAGATTTCCTTTTTTTCTAACATAGTGATATTTTTAGTGCTGTTTTTCTTTCAGCACTGCTTTAACTGTATCCCACAATTTTGATTTACTTTTTATTTTCATTTGCTTTCAGTTTAATGTATTTTTTAAATTTCCCTTGAGACATCCTCTTGACCCATGATTTATTTAGAAGTTTGTTATAGATCTTTCTTTTACCTTTGTGTTTTTTCTGGCTTGATTGTGTTGTTGATATTGTTTGGCTGAGATGTGTAGTCTGCTGTTGTTGTATGGAGTGTTCTATAAATGTGGATTTGATTCTGCTGGTTGATAATATTTTGGAATTAGTTTATATCCTTGTTAATCTGTCTAGTTGAATCGAGTGTTCAGAGACATCTTCAGTTATAATTGTGAATTTATATACTTGTCCTATTTGGTTTTATCATTTTTTTTTTGCCTTATATTTTGCAACTCTGTTGCTTTGCACATATAAACACATCTTTCTTATCCAGTTATCTGTTGACAGACACTTAGGCTGCTTCCATATCTTGGCTATTGTAAATAATGCTGCACATATCCTTTTGAATTAATGTTTTTGTTTTCTTTGGGTAAATAACTAATAGAATTACTGGATTTTCTATTTTTAATATTTTGAGGAACCTCCCTACTATTTTCCACCATTGCTATACCAGTTTACATTCCCATCCACAGTGTATGAGGGTTCCTTTTTTGGATTCAAGATTTACTGACCATATATTTAAATTAGATTGCATCTGTTATGCCGTTTACAACTCAATCATTGTGCTTTATTGATACCCATAAAACCTCCATGTACCTCTCTA
The DNA here is from genome assembly GCF_008692635.1 of Crocuta crocuta. Classification (NCBI taxonomy): domain Eukaryota; kingdom Metazoa; phylum Chordata; class Mammalia; order Carnivora; family Hyaenidae; genus Crocuta; species Crocuta crocuta. The sequence continues at coordinate 549,264 of NW_027530636.1, forward strand.
ATTTTAATATGTAGAAATTCTAAAGCAAATACTTGTTACCCATATTTAAGTTATTTCATAGTGTGGGTATGTACCCTCATTTGCAGCAGTGTGAAATGGTTTTCCTTTATTTGGTTCTTAATATATACACTGAATATCATAAAAGCTTTTATTATTTGAGAAGTATTTATATGCCAGCATTTCTGTTTTGCCCATTGTCTTGTTTTAGTTTATTCACCATGAGAATTATCCACAATTCTAACCCAGTATTTTATTCTTTTGCAATCGTTAAAGTTCTCAAAATCACTGTGATGGTTATAATCATACTGAGTTATAAAGCAGTAAGGCTCTAGATAATCACTTTATAAGCTAACACTGTAAGATACACCTGATAAGCTATTTATGAGTAATGGTGGAGGAGTGAAGAAACTATAGTTGTCTACCTCTTTGCTCCTTTGATTTCTCTGTGCCAGAAACATATCATATTATGTTCTTAAACATTTTCAAATTCTCATTTCTCCTAATTTTTTTCATAGAAAAGTACCATTTCCATGTTCTTAATTCTTGTTGACTGCTTATTTCTATTTTCTAATGTTTATTTTGAGAGAGAGAGAGCACGCGCGTACACGTGTTGTGTGTGAGTAGAGGGGATGGGCAGAGAGAAAGGGAGAGACAGAATCCCAAGCAGGCCCTGCACTGGCAGCACAGAGCCTGATGTGGGGCTCAACCTCACCAACCATGAGATCATGACCTGAATTGAAATCATGAGTTGGATGCTCAACCGACTGAGCCACCCAGGTGTCCCAGACTGCTCATTCTTTTAGAAAAGTAGTCATAAATAATTTTTAAAGGTTGATTATAAAAGTATTACTTTTTAGTCTTGCATATATCTTACCCATTTTAATTAGAAAAAATTTGGCTTTTTTTAGTTTCTGTGTTTGATTGTAGTATTTGAAATATATTATGGATATAAACAAATATACTAAAATAGTACATATTTTTAACAGCATTCAACTATGACGTCAACATTGAGGAGATTGGGTGAAGACATATTCAAAGGAGTAGTAACTAAGGGAAATCCGGATAATTCTTTAGAACACTCAGTGGAGAATAAACCAAAGACAGCTGCTTTCTTTAAGAGCTCCAGTTTACCACTGAGATTTTTATCAACTTTAATTGTTCTCAAAACAGTCACTCAAGGTAAGCCTTCACATGTGCTTATGGTATTTTTCACAAACAACTAGAAGAGAATACTATATAATGAAGCAGCTCTTACACAGTCAAATATGTTTTCCGTTTATAGAATGAGATTTTATAATGGTGACACATTATAATAAACTATTTGCTAAATTCGAGAAAATGGAGTAGTCAGTTGGATTGTTGCCCTCTCCCAGAAGACTTTATTGATTCTCTTAGATAATGCTCCCATGATAGTATCATTGCATTTACCATAAAGTACTGAAATTCCTAATTTGTTATTTTTTACTGTAGCACATGTTGGCAGACTATAGCCCATTGACCAGATCTGGCCCCCACCTGTTTTGTAAATTAAGTTTTATTTAAACACATGCTCGCTTTTTACCTGTTGTCTATGTCTGTTTTTGCCTTACAACAGAGGCAAGTAGTTGACAACAGAGACTATATGGCCCCCTAGATGCATATATTATTATGTGGCCCTCTACAGCAAAATTTTGTCAGTCCCTATACTAGTTTGTAAGTTGACTGAAGAAAAAAATTGCCTTACTATTGTAATCCCCCTGCAACTAACATAGTGCTTGATGTTTAATAGTGAATAGGAAGTGAATGGATTAAAAATAGTGTTTCAATCAAAGTTGACCATTTTAAATACTTTTTTTATATATAGCTGTAAGGAGTTACATTTTTGGATTACTAAATATTTAGGTGATTTTTTGTTAAAGTAAGCCATACCAATAAAATCAAACATTAAGTATACATCCTTTTATCTTTCCTGTTTGTTAAATTATGTAACTCAGTATAGTTATTTTTGCCCAGTGGGAAATGGCAGTAATTTAATTTTACTACTTTATCCGAAGTGTGTATGGTTTAGTTACACCTGATTATGGAATTTTACAACAACAACAACAACAGCAAACTATAGCTATCTTCTTAATTATTTTTTATGTTTATGGTTCTCATAGTTAAACAGATTGAGTGGCAACTATTCAAAAGGTCATTTATGAGAAGAGTATATTAGCCCAAAATAAAGTTCACTACATACCAACATACATTATAACATCATTTGATAAAATGATTACTGATGAAACTAATGCATTAGAGATAAAATGAGAGGGAATAGGAACTCTGTCACCTTCTGTGGAGGACAGTATTGGACATGCTGACAGTCTTCAATGAGCCATTAAAAAAAGGACAGAAATGAATATTGGAAAGGAATACAGAAAATTATTAACAAAACACTGTTAATTTGTGGATACTCTATATAAATCAAGGCCATTCAATAAAACCAGCTAAGAAATATATTGAATGTAATGTGCCATGATCTGAATATTTGTGTCTGCTAGAAGTTTATATGGTGAAATACTAACCCCTAGAGATGATGGTATTAGAAGTTGGGATCTTTAAGAGGTGCTTAGATCATCAGGGTGGAGCCCTGTGAATGGGATTTGGTACCTTTCTTAAAGAGACTCCACAGAGATCTCTTTCTCTAGCCCCCTACACCATGTTGAGCACACAGTGAGAAAGAAGCTGTAAGGCTGTGAACCAGGGAGAGGGTCTTCACCAGAAAGTGATCATACTGCCAACTTTGTCTTATGCTTCTCCACCTCAAGAACTGTGAGCAATAAAATATCTGTTGTATATAAGCTACGTAGTCTCTGGTATTTGCTATAGCAGCCTGATAGAATTTGTGTTTCATAAAATTAACTTCAAAGGAAATTCACAAAGTCTGTTGACTTTCAATGCTATCATTACCGTCTAGGACTACCTGTGGCTATAGTATGACTACTAGGAATATCATCAAGTAACAATAATATATTTTTAAAAAGTCTTGTTAATATAAACAAAAGAAAAAATGTAAAATATGGATATAAATCTAATATGGTGTCTAAACTTAATCCTTTGTGAAATATAATAGGGCGAAAATAAATTTGGATAAATAATGGATGAATGGACAGGGTAATAAAGATTATTGTTGAAGTTAAATGGCAAAAATAAGGGATTTTTATTTTTCCTTACAAATATATTAAAAACTGTAAGATACTCCAAGTGACGTAGTGTAATAATACCAATGAAAATTTAACTGTAGTTTGTGTCAGTTCAGAAAGTGGTAGGAAAGGTGAAAAAATGCTTGCAATATGTGACCATTTAAAACAAGCAAAACAGCAACATGGGTCATGGCTTGCCAGAGCAGATTTTAAAGCAACCTTGATAGAGTTCAGGAAGAAGGCAGACTAGAATGATCCTGAGCTTATCTCCTCTCATGGACACAGCAAAGCTGCAACTACATATAGAGCATTTTTTTCTGCAAATGACCTGAAGACTAGGGAGAACAGCTATTCCACAGCTAAAGACATAAGGAAAAAGTCACATCAAGAAGAGTAGGAGAGACAGAGACGTGGTATGGTTAGGAACCAAACATACTGTGTGGTGATCGAGAATCAGGAAGGGCATCACAGATTCAGAGACCTGAGGAGCGAGAGGTTCAAGCCCTACATGGGGGATTTAACTCTAAGGATCTGCACTGAGAAGATGAGCCCAATAATGTCTCGCTTTGAAAAACAGCGGGTCATAACTCTAGGAGAGCTGGAGGGCTGTAGGAAATGGATCTGTTCTTACAGTCCCCATGCACAGTCTCACTTAGACAAAGCACCTGGAAGCGGTTTGAAAAGCACCTGGGCCATAAGTGAAGGAGATTTATTGACTAATTATAGGACATGTGCTTGGAGGGATAGGGATCTGTAGGAACTTTCGCCAGGAACAGAGTGCTGGCAGGTGCCATTTTTCTTGCCCTCCTCAGTCTAGCAAGGCATGATGCTGGCATGCCTTTTGACACCTTCCATCTACCTTAATGGTACTCCTTGCCTCTGTACCAGTGTTCCCCTGTGAACATGCCCCTCCCAAAGCACTTGCCCTGGCAGGCACATTTTTAAAGCACCTACCGCCCTGCTTCACACCAGTGGTTGGCCCCAGCAACCAGCACACCTGCAGCAATCACAGCTGGGCCTCTCATCCAGCTGTGCCAGGACCAGACCCTTCCACCAATACATCCATAGTAGTCATGGCTGGGCATTGGGAGGCAGCTGGTTCAGCGGTCACCTCAATCCACCAGCTGACATGACAGTTGCAGCCCAGCCACAACAGGAAGGTGCACAGAGCCCACAAGGGGACACCCCTTGAGGGTTGAGTTCTGGGAACCAGAGTGCAGTGTGATTCTGGACCCCCAAGGATGTTTTCTATATAAAACCACTACTTTCAAGACCAGGAGTTAAACTAATCTACCTAATACATAGAAACACAGAAAGTCAGACAAAATGAGGAGACAGAGGAATATGTTCAAAATGGAAGAACAAGACAAAACCTCAGAACAAGAGCCAACAAAACAGATAATCTACCTGATAGAACTCAAATGGTCATAAAGAGGATTCCTGAACTTGGGAAAAGAAACACTAGAGGAGTTAACAGGAAGAGATTAGAGGATGTAGAAGGGTAGTGAAAACCATCCGAGCTGAATGGCAAAAAGAGAAAAGACTATAAAAAAGTGAGATAGGTTAAGTGACCTCTAGGACAACATTAAGCATACTAATAATTGCAATATAGGGGTCCTAAAGGAGGAGAGAGAGAGAAAGGGATAAAGAACTTATTTGAAGAAATAATAGCTGAAAACTTTCCTAACCTGGGGCTGGGAATAGACATCCAGGTCCAGGAAGCACAGAGAACCTCAAACAAGATAAACCAAAAGGAATCCACACCAAGAAACATAATAATTAAAATGTCAAAAATTAGAGGGTCGACTAGGAGGATGGCAAAGTTGAGGGATCCTAAGCTTGCCTCATTCCCTGGATACAACTGGATAACACATCAACGTAAATAACCCATAAAATGATTTGAAGACTAGCAGAACAGACTCCACAACTAAAGGTAGAAAAGAGGCCACATTGAAAAAGGTAAGACGGGCAAAGACATGGTCTGGGAGCAAAACAGCCATGGCTCTCTATGGTGGGGAGGGAGCCAGCGATACAGAGAAGGGTGGAAACAGACTTTCACTCTGGGGAGGCCATGAATGGGAAAGATGAATCCCCATAACATTTGCTTTGAAAGCAGGAGGGGCCACAAACTTCATGACTTCTTACAATCAGCGAAACTTAACACCTGGAGTTTTCATTTAATTTTTTGAGAGAGAGAATAAGCTGGGTAGGGACAGGGAGGGAGGGAGGGAGAGAGAATCTCAAACAGACTCTGTACTATTAGCACAGAGCCCAGTGAGGGGCTCGAACTCATGAACCTTGAAATAATGACCTGAGCTGAAATCAAGAGTCAGCTGCTTAATTGACTGAGCCACCCAGGTGCCCTTTAACACCTGGAATTTTAAAAATCAGGATGTGGAGAAAAGGCAACCCTGGTGCACTGTTGGTGGGAACGTAAATTGATGTAGTCACAGTGTGGAGCTTCCTCAAAAAATTAAAAATAGAACTACCATATGATCCAGCAATTGCACTTTGGGGCATTTACTTGAAAAAAAAACAAAGACAGTAGTTTGAAAATGCTCTCCTGTCTACTAACTGTAGCATTATTTTCAATAACCAAGATAAGGAACCAACCTTAGCGTCCATTGATACATGATAAGAGGATGTGGCACGCGTGCGCACACACACATGCACGCACAGAAATATCAGTCATAAAAAAAACTGAAATCTATCTATTTGTGGTGACCTAGACCTAAGGGATATTATGCTAAGTTAGAGAAAGACAAATACTATATGTTTTCACTTACACATGGAATCTAAAAAACTAAACAAATGAACAAACGAAACAGAAACAGACTTAGGATAAACTGGTGGTTGCCAAAGGGGGATGGAGGAAATAGGTGAAGTTTGTACTAAGAGGTACAAACTTCTAGTTACAAAAATAAAAAGTCATGAGGGTGTAAAGTACAACATAGGGAATACAGTCTATAATATTTTAATAACTTTGGTGACATGGTATCTAAACATATTCTTGTGAGCAGTTTGTAGTTTATTTAAGTGTCAACTGTTTTGTACAGCTGTAACTAATGTAACATGTCAACTATATTTTAGTTGGAAAAAATAAAATTTTAGTTAAAACAATCATGATATATAATAATAAAAAGGAGTAATTTTAATTTAAAACCTCAAAATAGGGCTAAAGGAATAGTAAGTCTAGAAACAATACAATTTGCACTTCATATATACTTATTGAATTAGTAAATTTGGTGGCTGCCTTGTGCAAGTCACTTTTTTAAGAAAGTGGAATCATAAGACTGTACCTGCTTTCAAAGTCATTAGAGTCTGGTGGGTAAGTAGATTATAAATATTTAATTCTGCTTTATCTTATAGTTATCCACACAGATGTTTAAATAATGTGGTCCTGTTTAAAAAAGAGATGATAAATTACTTCAGGTGTTATGATTGAGGGGATCAGGAGAGGATTTAGTATAAGGAGGTAGCATTTGAACTGGACTGTCAGGGGTGTGTAGGATTTCATAGGCAGAAAATAAAGTAGAAGACTATTCCCAAGGGTACCGTATGAGCCAGTGCTTGAAACTGTGGAAGAGCATGGCATACAAGGAAACCAGTGAGTTATTCAAAAAGAAAACATGTTTTGGGGTCATAGCTGTTCTGAAATGGTGTTATATCAACCTCTTAAAACATTATTTTTGGTTTATTTTCTTTGAAAAACATACAGAGATTATACCATGTTTTTCTACAACTTAACTGTTTTCAGTTAATAATGTGTTTACACTTCATTTATACTGGCACAATATGTAGTGAATTTTAAGCTCTCTGTGTTACTTGGTAACAAACAAAATTTCTAACTAGAATCCACATTATGGTATCTCTTGTCCATCCTAGTCACCTCATAACTGTCTTGTTTTTGTTATGAATTTTGTCCAATTTCTAAGCAAATAACTTCTGAAAAGTATGTATATTTTTAAGTATAATCTTTAGTATATAAAATGAAAGTTGAAAAATTAGACTAAACTCCCCATTAATTTATTTTAAGAAATTCTGTGAACTCTGTAAGTTTATGATCTTTCATCTAAATATGTGAATCCACAGTTTATGCTGTTTGCTTAATTTGAAAAATTAAATAGGTGTTTATTCTGATTGTGAAGTAGTTTTAAAAATTTTTTAAAGAAATATCTAAGAAACCACTCAGAATTCACTTAGAAATATATCGTAAAGCTATTTTTGAAAACGCCACAGGAGATTCCAGAAATATTTGTATATAAATTGATGATTGAAAATAATCTGTTAGGTCTAATTTGGTATCAGACAGGATTTGAGAGTTGGAATTGAAATTCAAAAATCAGTTAAATCATTAAAAAACAGGAAGAATGAGTATGATTAACTGAAAATAAGTTTAGTATGTCATTAAAAATCTAAACGGTACATTTAAAAATACAAAATGTGGTTAAATGTGTTTAAAAAGTTATATATTGCATTATGGTGTATAAAGTTACCACCCATGATTCTTTCCTAATTTTGATTAACTGACAAAGCACATAAAGCAACAAGTACGTTTCTCTAAAGTTGTTGAAACTATCCTTAATATTCCATTTGTGACAAACACATCTGGGATTAATTTTCGTTCAATTCACTTTTTTCTGTAACACTATTTCTTTTTTAATAGAAGTGTTTATGGAAAAATATTAACAGCTGCTAAGTCTATGTGGAAATATATGTGTCTTTTTTTTCATGTTTATTTCTGAGAGAGAGAGTGTATGCGCTGGGGAGGGACAGAGAGAGGAGACAGAGGATCCAAAGTAGGCTCACCTCTGACAGCAGAGAGCCCAGTGTGGGGGTTGAACCCATGAACCATGAGATCATGACTTGAGCCAGACGCTGAGCCACCCAGGCCCCCTAACATCATGTGCATCTTTTATACCATTTTCCTCAATTTTTTAAGTGTATAGTTCAGAATTAGTTTTTTGAAACTAAAAATTATTTTTCCAATGGAAGCTTTGAGAGACTTAAGAACTGTGCAGACTTCCATAGGAAGTAGAATGAGAACCTAGAGAGGGCCCCAGATACTTTGGTTATTACTTTAAAAGACATCCGCATGTTTTCCTAGAACATCATAGCAGTCTGTCTTATGGAAAAGCAGCTCTGTGGGTTAAATAATAGATGTGACTCAAAAAGAGAGAGCTGTTGTGGTCTTTAGTTAAAGACCTTTGAGAAATTTGAGGATAAATAAAGTTTAATAATGGCAATACTTTAATTTCATTACCACTGGGCTTTATGAATCACAAAACCCAAATATACTATACGCAACATTTCCCAAACTTATTTAATCTCCACATCCTTTCAGAAGAGCGGTATACAGCACTAATTTTCTGAGGAGAACAATTTGGGAAATGTTGTCTTACAGTTTATGAAGCGCCAGTGTAATACATTACCCTGAGGAATTGAGGACGAGAAAATTAATGTTAAGAAAAGTGAGTGGCTGAAAGGTGAAATTTCACATCACTATCCTATTCTAGAGCTGATGAACTATTTCTTTTTGATCTGGTGTTTTTTGCCTTCATTGTCCGGTGCTCTAGAGATTTAGTAGTCTGAGGATTGAAAGGCAGCTGGTGGATCAGCAAAACAAGCCAAGTAATATATACAAGTATTTATATAGTACCCAAATATATATAGATCTATAAGATGCTTGGTTTCCATTGACGGGATAGTGCAATTATGTTGTTCAAAAAGATAATAGTGGGTGTGATTGACCGTATAATGCTGAGCCCTTTATAGATTGTCTCTGAATATTATTGTTCCCATGTTAGTTATTAGTTTATAGAGGTTAGATAATTGTGTCATGGCCACACAGCCAGTATTTGACAGAGTCTGGTTCAGCTCACCTCTCTCCATTTCTAGAGCCCACCCTCTTGACCCTATTGTGTGACTTCCTAAGACCAAGTACTCCTGAGATAATCAAAGAAATAATAATAATACTTACATAGCACTTAGTATGTTATGGGCTAAGCACTTCATAGTAATTGATTTAATCTCCTTATAACAAGGTTATGAGGTGTCAGTATTAACATCTCAATTTTATGAATGATAAAATTGAGGCATAAAGAGATTAAGTCTGCATTCTTAATTCCTGTGCTACACTGATTCTCTGAAATAAAATGTAACTGTAAGATAGCCTTCTCTCTCTTATATTCACAAAAATAAAATGATTGAATATAATGTATTGCTGAAAAGAAATAGGTACAGTTTTCATCATTGCCAACTAAAAATCTATTGATAAAATGCATGTACATTTGACTTATACAGTATTTCTTTGTTTCCTATTTTATTTATTTTTTTAAAATTTATATCCAAGTTAGCATATAGTGCAACAATGATTTCAGGAGTAGACCCCTCAATGCCCCTTACTCATTTAGCCCATCCCCCCTCCCACAACCCCTCCAGCAACCCTCTGTCTGTTCTCTGTATTTAAGAGTCTCTTATGTTTTGTCCCCCTCTCTGTTTTTTATATTTTCTTCCCTTCCTTTATGTTCATCTGTTCTATATCTTAAAGTCCTCATATGAGTGAAATCATATGATATTTGTCTTTCTCTGACTGACTAATTTCACTTAGCATAATACCCTCTACTTCAATCCACATAGTTGCAAATGGCAAGATTTCATTCTTTTTGATTGCCAAGTAATACTCCATTGTATATACAGTATTTCAATATCCAGTATTTCAAATTATAATACAATAGTTCATTTATAAGATTAATATATAATATTTATGTAAGTTTACAATTTAAATATAAAATCAAAACTGTTGAGAAATATGGGTTTTTTAGTTTTTATTTTTTAATTTTTTATAATTTTCTAAGTTTTTTATTTATTTATTTTAATGTTTATTCACTTTTGAGAGAAACACAGAGCACGAGCAGGGGAGGGGCAGAGAGAGAAGGAGACCTAGAATCTGAATCAGGCTACAGGCTCTAAGCTGTCAGTACTGAGCCCAGTGTAGGGCTTGAACTCATGAACTGCAAGATCATGACGTGAGCTGAAGTCAGATGCTTAACCAACTGAGCCACCCAGGTGCACCTAAGTTTATTTATTTTTGAGAGAGAGAGAGAGAGAGCACGAGCAAGCAAGCGAGCGCACAGGCTGGGGAGGGACAGATAGAGAGGGAGACACAGAATCCGAAGCAGGCTATAGGGTCTGAGCTGTCAGCACAGAGCCTGATGCAGGGTTCAAACTCACCAACCTTAAGATCATGACCTGAGCCAAAGTCAGACGCTTAACCAACTGAGCCACCCAGGCGCCCCTAACTTTTTATTTTAATCCCAGCTAATTAAAATACAGTGTTATATTAGTGTCAGGTGTAGAATATGGTGATGCAACACTTCCATACGTCACCCAATGCTCAAAAGACAAGTGCACTCTTTAATCCCCATCACCTATTTTCACCCATCCCCCTACCCACCTCCCCTTTGGTAACCATCAGTTTGTTCTCTATAATTAAGAGTCAAGGGGCACCTGAGTGGCTCAGTTGGTTAAGCTTCCGACTTCGGCTCAGGTCATGATCTCATGGTTCATAGGTTCGAGCCCCATATCTGGCGCTGTGCTGATAGCTCAGAGCCTGGAGACTGCCTCTGATTCTGTGTGTTTGTCTCTCTACCTGTCCCTTACTCACATTCTCTCTCTCTCTCTCTGTCTCTCTCTCTCAAAAATAAATAAACATTAAAAAAAAGAGTCAAAACAGGTACAATTTTTATTGTATTGTAATTTAACCATTTCTGAAGTGCATTCTGCTTATAGGAGTCACCAAAATGTATCATAACCTTTAATAAGATTTACTGCAAGGAAATACTTTCAAAAGGAAAAAAGTTCAAAGCTGTTAATATGCTGTTTGTAATAATGATAAAGGATAAATAATTGACAAATCCATAATTGGAATAGTGAAGGAAATAAGTTCTTGTACTGTTGTTGGCCTTTTTGTAATCATTCATTTGTTTGTTTGTTTCAAATTGTTTCCTGCAAGTAACCTTAGGAAATAGAGAGTGTCATCATTTTTACAGAAGAACAAATGGAGGGTCAGTCATTTGTAAGGGACCCAGATCTTTTCTTGACCCTAAATAATCAGGCCTTTAACAATATCATCATGAGGACAGTAGAATGTTATATGTCATTAACAATTTTAAGTATGTAGATGTGGGAATCAATGTAAAAACATTTTAATTAATAAAACTTGCGGTACACACTAATTTCATCTGTGTAAAGATAGGAGAACTGAGAGAGGTCATAAGAATCTACCTGATGGTCAAACATCCAGCTTTGACTCAGGTCAGGATCTTCATGGGTTGGAGCCCTTCACTGGGCTCTGTGCTGACAGCTTAGAGCCTGGAGCCTGCTTCAGATTCTGTGTCTCCCTCTCTCTCTGTCCCTCCCCAGCTCACACTTTGTCTCTCTCTCTCTCCCCCCCCCAACGTTAAAAAATTTTATTAAAAAAAAAAAAGAATCTTACCTGATAGAATTGTTTTAGAGACAAATTTCTGTCTTTCTAATTACATATACTTTCTATTCTCTTTAGTTGTGGGCATCAGATCTTATTCTTCTGTACTGCCCTTCTCAACACTGGGCATATTTATTATGCAGATTTATTATACTTATACAGATTTATGTATTTATAAACTATGTACTTATTTATACTTCAGGCCTAAAGAAATGTAAGGCATTATTGCCGTTGTCAGATAAAAGGAACAGTGTAGTAGTTAAGAACTTCTGTTTTGTAGTCAGATAACTAACATTTGAGTCTCAGTCCCCATCACCAGCTCTGCAACATTCTTTTGTGTTTCACTGCAGTTTTTTTGAAGGCTAAATGAGAATTAATATGAAGGTTTATCAAAGAGTCTGCAGTATAGTAAGTGCTAGCTGGTATTATCATCATAGACATTATTATTTATTTTTATTTTAGTTCTAAGAGTTGGTTTTACTTGAGATCAGAATTGAGATCTGTTACACTGCATTAGATTTCTGTTGATTCATAATAAACCACCAAATATTTAGTTGCTTAAAACAACAACCAGTTTTGGTATAATTGGTAACTCAAATTTCTTAAAATACTCTTAAAGTTAAATTTTTCTTGATTTTAGAAAATCTTCACCATTAGGGAAATTATAATAAGAATATAATTTTCACTTCTCCGTAAAAGGTAAGGCAACTTAAAAAATATAACCAAATAGGGGCGCCTGGGTGGCTGAGTCACTTTAAGCATCTGTCTTCAGTTCAGGTCATGATCTCTTTACTTGTGAGTTCAAGCCCTGTGTGCTTCAGATTTTGTGTCTCCCTCTCTATCTCTGCCCCTCCCCTGCTCACACTCTGTCTTTTTCTCCTTCAAAATTAAATAAACATTTAAAAAATTGTTTTACTATAATCAAATACCATCCCTCTCCCCAGATTCATAAAGGACAATTTTTTAAGTTTACAAATTTGCTGCATCATGTAGCATTTAGCGTATTTAATCCCGGATGATATATTAATGAGAAGTGAAGTAGTCTGTGAAATACAGTAGGTGGCACTGTGATAAAAAAACTTGTTTCTGTGAAGAATTGAGTTCAGGATTCATCTGTACTCTTTTGCCTGAGTTTTTGCTAAATGTAGGTTTCTAAATAAGGCAAATATGAACATAATCTTTGCAACTTTACTTAACCTGAATACACATTTATATTTAATGTTTTATTTTATTAAATTACAAAAATTAAGTACGATAATGGCAGTGTTCCTTGAATTAAATTCTTCCGCAAGTAAGAATAGAATGTACTATAAATTGATCCATAAACACGGATTTTAAATTTTTTTAAAAATGTTTTTATTTATTTATAGAATAGAGAGAGAGAGACAGCGTGAGCAGGGGAGGGTCAGAGACAGAGGGAGGGAGTCACAGACTGAAACAGTCTCCAGTCTCTGAGCTGGCAGTCAGCACAGAGCCCGACGCGGGGCTCGAACCCACGAACCGCGAGATCATGACCTAAGCGAAAGTCGGACGCTTAACCGACTAAGCCACCCAGGCGCCCCAGTATANTTAAAAAATTTTTTCAGTTGCTTTTTTATTTATTTCTGTGAGAGAGGGAAAGAGAAATGTGATCAGGGGAGGGTCAGAGAGAGAGAGAGGGAGATGCAGAATCTGAAGCAGCCTCCAGGCTCTGAGCTAGCTGTCAGCACAGAACCCGATGCAGGGCCCAAACCCACGAACTACGAGATCATGACCTGAGCTGAAGTCGGACACTTAACTGACTGAGCCACCCAGGTGCCTCTCTTATGTATTTTAATGTGTATGTATTTTGATTCTTTCCTAGGTATTTCATTCAGGTTATCCTTGGCTTTACCTTCTTTTTTTTTTTTTCCCAATAATAAATAACAGTATGTATATTTTATTATTTATAATTTAAAATTTTGTTAATTTAATNATCCTCGCCAGCATCTAGAGTCTCGGCTTCTCATTCTTAATAGTTAGGCTCTTAAATTACATCTTTATGTAAACTGATACGGCAAAGATGAAATGTAACACATCAGCCAGAAAACAGTAAATTTTTTAAATGTTTATTTCTGAGAGAAAGAGAGAATGAGTGGGGGAGGTACAGAGAGAGAGAGGGGAACAGAAGATTGAATTCAAAACCACCAGGTCATGACCTTAGCCAAAGTTGGATGTTCAACCAAATGAGCTACCCAGGTGCCCTGAAGACAGTATAATGGGCCAATTCTGTTATATTTTCTGTTTATATTTTGAAAGCATTCTTGAGCCTTCTTTAAACAAATCTCAGGAGAAAAAGTAACTCACCAGTATTTGAACAGCATGAACAGGTTTTTTTTTTTTAATACCTTTCAATAGCATATTTAAAGAGGTTACAAAACTGAAATATTCTTATACATTTAAAAGTGCAATGTTAAATTGTTTTAAAAGTACTGATTGGGTTGTTCAGTGTACTGAAATATAAAAATATAAGTATCTTAATATCTCATTCTGGTTAAATTAGTCTCAGTCCTAACTTTGCAAGCTTCCCAGTCATCTGTAAAACATCTTTAAGAGAATTCCAGGGATTCTGATTTAGTGGGTGCCATCATAACATTGGCCTTGATAAAACCTTACTTCATTAATGGCAGGTGTATCACAAAAAGCAACACATCAGAGCATATTCAGTCTTCTCAAGTTGTCTTTCAGTGGCTGTTTAATCTTTATTAAGAGACAAAAAATGTCCTTTAAAAGTTTGCATAAAGTTACATTTTGAAGCAAGAAAATAGCGATAAATATAATCTCTAAAGCTAGATAGAGATTAAAACACTTTTGGAAGCATATGATAGTTATCAAATATTGAAAATAAACATTACTTGTGGTGTTTACTGTTAAACATCAGCTGTTTTCTTATAATAAAAAATAGAACTTATTGTTGTTTTGGTGTTAAAATATGAAGAAAAATTACCCTATCATAGTGTAATTCCTCTTTCCCTTTCAAACATTTGAATCCTCACAGATTCTAAATTTAGCCAGTAATCTCTGGTCATTTAATTATTGTTTCCCTTTTGAATTTAAGTGATGGTATTTTCTTTTTTTTTTTTTTTCCTGATTACCAACTACACTCCTGACCGATAATGGCAGTTGATTTTACATATCATTTTTCAGCTGACTACCTGGCTCAGGCATTTGATTCTCTGTGTTTGGACTTGAAGACAGATGACGGAAAAATTTTGTTTTTGGAGTATCAAGCTGTTCCAGTAATACTAAATCATCTGAGAATATCCAGTAAAGGACTCCTCTCCAATGTCATTGACAGTTTACTTCAGATGACAGTGGAATCTAGTAAGTTTTAAAGTTTTTAGATACACAAAGAAATGACAGTAGGATGATTCTCCTCATATGTTCTGAATGTATAACTCTACATAGCAGACATACTATATTTTATAATAGAAATGGTTAAAAAGTACTTTTGGCAGCTGTATAATAGAGTCATTAATAACATTCCAAGGAGTTTATATGTCTAGATTTCCACTAACTTAGCACAGTTTCCAGTATTCACTTATCTCAATTATGTAGATATACTCTGTATTGTTAGTCATGTTTCGAGCTTTTCTGTTCTTCCCTGTCTGATCATTCTGACAGATCTAACCCTTTGTTCCCTGTTTGCTCAGAGGGAGTGAGATGTTCAAGTGTGTTTCCAGCTAAAGTGAGAGTAATGACAAAGCCATTCATTGCCTCTTCAAGCTTACTGTTTTTGTTGGAGTGTTGCGGGCTGGTGGAGCACTCAACTCTATATATGACTACTCTTTTTCATGCATATTTGTAACATTTGTAGCCTGTGGCTTTATTTTACCTTTTTTGGGCTTTATATTGGTATGACAAGTTCGTTAAAATTACTATTGATGGTTCCTAATTTAGCCCTGGTGTGTATGGGGATGTTGAACATAAATATTTTCATTTGCTTTGGTTGGTATTGCTCTTTGAACCTCAAGTAACCCCTTAATTTGTAACAAGGAACCATTTTGCCTCAGTAATTCTTTTTCACTTGTAGTTTTTTTTCCTTCCCTATTCCCTCTTCCTTCTACAGCACTTCTAAAAATGAAATGTTTATGCCTTCCAGAAGGTGGAAACTAAAATTGGAAAGCCATTGCTCAGTATGGTAGTAGGCAGTCTGTGGAACTTGATGCTGCTTGTGGGCGAGTTCCTAACAGCTGGGTGTAAAGCATATTTATATTTCTTTTTTTTTTTTTAATGTTTTATTTATTCTAGGAGAGAGAGAGCGTGAGCAGGGGAGGGTCAGAGAGAGAGGGAGTCACAGACTGAAACAGGCTCCAGGCTCTGAGCTGGCAGTCAGCACAGAGCCCGACGTGGGGCTCGAACCCACGACCCGTGAGATCATGACCTAGGCGAAAGTCGGACGCTTAACCGACTAAGCCACCCAGGCGCCCCATTATACTTATATTTCTAACTAGGTATATTCAGTGTATGGTTTCACATTTTCAATTCATTTTATATACTTTCTGGTTTTTCCTTTACAACATCCCTGTGAAGGGTCTGTATAGAAAAACAGGCCTAGAAAAATTAGGTAACTTGTCCATGGTTTCCATAGCGAGGCAGAGGTAGGACTTAGACTTGAAACCAGGTCTCTGATTCTAGATATAAGAAGATAACATTCTAATGTTGCACTGTGATTAGGTTTTCCAGAGGCTTTTTTCCTGCTTCAAAAGGTGAAATCTTCTCCCACGTATTTAATAATTTTAGCTGTTTGTGACTGTTGGGGGTTTTGCTACCTAGATAAGTAATCTCAGGAGTTTGTATCTTTACTTACTAATATAAGGTATAGAGCAAAAAAGTGAAAAAATTACTAAAATGAGACACAGACACCAAAGACTACTTGTTTAAAGTGGGTAGATTTACAGTTAAGTTTCATGGGATTTTTCTTGAGGAGAAAAGAATTTTCCCAGATGCAAATGTGTATTTGTTAGAAACAAATCTGTCTGAAAATGTCTAACAGATGAAATCTTTCATCCAAAGGAAAACTAAATACAGTTTTATGAAATAGTGGGCCTACTTGGGTGAAATCACTTTGTGGCACCATAACATTCATATTTGGAGAAACATAGTAGATAAAAGTCAACAGGTATTCAGTTCATTCACTTAGGTTTTCCTTTGTTCAAATTATGCTCAAATCCAAGGTTATCCTTTCTTGTTCAAATTGAGTAAATAAAGCAATTTCTAATGTGGATTGCTAGAAAGACATGTCATTTTTAGTGATGGGAAGCTATTGGAAGATTAGAAATGAGTAAATCTTTGGGGTGCCTGGGTGGCTCAGTCGGTTAGGTGTCCAACTTCAGCTTAGGTCATGATCTCATGGTTCATGGGTTCGAGCCCCACATTGGGCTCTGTGCTGACAGCTCAGAGCCTGGAGCCTGCCTCATAATCTGTGTCTCCTTTTCTCTCTGCCTCTCCCCCACTTGTGCTCTCTCTCTCTCTTTCTCAAAAATAAACATTTTAAAATTATTTTTAAATAAAAAAAGGAGTGAGTAAATCTTTGATAATCTGAGGCATATTTATTTGCTTAATATGTATTTCCATTTTTAATATAAATCCAGTTAACCTGATGTTAGGCAAAGAAATTTATTGAAGGAGTTAAATGAAAGATCAAAATATAGCAAATGCCTACCTGGCTGTTGGGTTTATGTTCTGTTTTTTCTAGATTTGAGATGAGAAACTGATTTCAACATATACATAATTTTCACATGTCACTTTTAAAGGTTTTTTATTTATTTTGGGAGGTGGGGAACAGGGAAAGGGAAGAGAAAATCCCAAGCAGGCTTTGTGCTGTCAATGCAAAGTCCCACATGGAGCCTGATCTTTTGAACCCCGAGATCATGACCTGAGCCAAAATCAGGAGTTGGATGCTCAGTTGACTGAGCCACTGAGGTAGCCCACATGTTTTTTAAGTTCATAGGAAAAAATTGTTAGAAAAGAAGTCTTGTTGGAATGGATTTGCATATGGCTTATCTCACACAACTAATGAGCCTTGGTGGCCAGCTGTGCATGAGATGACATGTTTCAAGCATTGTGTTTGCAGCACTTTGCTGAGCCTTATGGCTTCCTTCAGTGTCCATTTAGGGCTTTGGAGCAGTGGGCTGGAGAAAGGTGTCAGTAGACCAAGCTCTAGCTTGGGAGTACTCAAAGTGCTTAGTACTGGTTCTCTAACACAGGTTAGTATAGAAATAGTGTTTAAAGCCTGTGTAGTAGTTGTCAAATTACCAATTTTATGCCAAATTCAGTAATAATTTAAAACATTTGGAATTGTGAGGCCCCTGGATGACTCAGTCCATCCTGATTTCTCAGGTCATGATCTCATGGTTGGTGAGATTGAGCCCTGTGTTGGGCTCTATGCTGACAGCGCTGTCACAGAACCTATTTGGGATTCTGTCTCTCCCTCTCTCTGCCCCTCCCATGCTCATGCAAAAATAAATAAATTAACATTAAAAAAACACATTTGGACTCTTATTTTGTATGTTTTATTTCATTTCTAGTGTTTATTAATGGTATTGTAAAAAGATAAATTTTAAAAGTTTACTTGAACAGACAACAATTCCAGTGGGGTAGCACCAAATTTGCAAATGGTTGGGGTGCTCTGCCCATGGGGCCTAGGGCAGAGGTTTTTATAGAAAAGGGAAACAAAACAAAAAAATTATTTAATTGGCTTTACCTTTAACATTTGCTTTGGGAAAATTTAGTTATTTAGCCATGATGATAGTTTTTGTTGAGGTTCATTTTCCTAGATTTGAGAAAATCTAGTTGACTGTTGATGATTAGTTTTTCTTGGGTTTCGTTTTCGATGAAAGTGCATTGACTGCTTTAGAATTTGATTTGTTTAGGTAGGGTACCTTGCTAAAGACATGAGAGCTCTTCAATCTAATAGCCTCTTTGTTTAACTATTTTAAACCATATTTTGTTAAAGTGTGTTACATTCTCTGTGCTAGATTGGAAATCTCAGACTGGTCCTGACCCACAGTAATCTGAAGAGCAATAGGACACTCCATCTCTACTTGAGACTTCATATTAATCTGTGTTATAGTTTGTATTGCTATAGAGTGATGGTTTTTCTCTTGTCCCCTTGTGCTTTCACCGTAGATTCATCTTTTCAGATATGAGAAAATCATTTCTTTTTTTTAATTGATCTAGATCTGTTTTAAATTTTTAAATGTTTATTCATTTTGGTGAGAGGAGGAGAGACAGAGACAGAAAGAGCTGGGGAAGGGCAGAGAGAGAGGGAGACACAGAATCCAAAGCAGCTCCAGGCTCTGAGCTGTTAGCAGAGAGGCCTCAAACTCCTGAACTATGAGATCATGACCTGAGCCAAAGTCAGACACTTAACCGACTGAGCCACCCAGACGCCCCTAGATCTATTTTATTTTAAAATGCATTTCTTTGAATGTAAATTAAAACTGGTACATTGATTTACCTTTACATATGAGCACCTTTTTTTTTTTTTAGATTGATGGCTTCTCAAAATATCTCTTTTGGGTGTGAATGTATATCATATAATAACTTAGTAATGTTGCTTTTAGAAAATTACTTTGTGGTTTCTTTTTTCTTTTTCCTGTCAGTGGTTAAAAGCTATTACTCATCTGGGTTTATCTGGGTAAGAACTTGAGTCTTATTTTATTTCAAAGAATACTTTCCTTTTCTTGTCAGACTTAGTTTAAATAGAGGGATTTAAGTTTGTATTTGTATTATTTAGTTCATTCTGTTTTGTGGCTAAACACTGCCTTGTCTAAGGTAACATGTTATCATTTAACACTTGAATGGCAACAATGTTTTGGGTGTGTGTATATATATATATATATATTTTTTTTTACAAATAGTTTATTGTCAAGTTAGTTTCCATGTAACATTGGATATATTTTCCAGACACTTTTTAAATTTGATTTTTATTATAAAAATAATAGAAAATTGGAAAACTATAAGCCAGAATAAAAATCTTACTATCCAAAGATATGTTGGATGAATATTATATGAATATTCATATGAATATTACTTTCTCTAATTTTTGCCCATGAATAATTTTTATGATGTTGGGTGTTTCTTTTCTTTTTCATTGTTTAACATGGTTAAATTCTAGTGTACATTTAGTTGTATCAGTCTCTGTTTATCTGTCTAAAATATCAAAATACAGAAAAATATTAGGCTATTTTGCAAAGAAATATACTTGAGTTCTGTTTAAATTGTGAATATATGTTAAAAATATAGTAAAGATAGCACAGAATTATCAAATACTTTGGACTATGCTACATGCATTAAATTTGTTCTATGGATCTAGAAATTATTTGTTTATATTTTTTAGTTTGGTGCTATTTTTCATTGGCAGTTTGATTTTTCCTGATTTGGGCAACATTATTTCTTCCTTTTTTGCTGTCATTCTATTCTGTTTTTATTATTAAGGAGATTAAAGCAAGGGTAATTTCAGTGAAAAAATAAATGTGATATTTCCAACAGTGTACAACTTAGTAGTTCCAACACTGTTGGAAATACCATACTAATGCACACACCCATGTTTCTAGTCATGAATCCTAAATGCATACAACCTGTTTTCTCAGTTAAAAGCTTTCAAATGAAAGAATGTTCTCTATAGTGAATCGCCATGGGAAGATTTGTTCTTAATACTGAAGAATATATAATAATTTTTTTAAGTCTAAAAGAATTTGACACCCCTCTTAATTCCACCACCTTGATAACACATAGTGTGCATATTGCCTGATATGTATTTTTTACATAGTTCCAATCATAATATGCATACTTTGTTTTATAAGAAATACATATTCATCATAGAAAGATTAGAAAATACAGATTTATCATTCAACAAATATCTGTCTATAGACTGCACATTTATCCCTGGCACTGAGTGGGGCACTAGGGATGCCGCAGAGAGCAAGATAAGTAAGTCCCCTGTCAACATGGAATTTTTGGTCTAGTTGACTTTTGTCAAATTCCTGGTATACTTGGGATGATAATAATACTACTATCATAGAATTATAAAAATGGTAAGGGAGTTAGCCATGCAGAGGTTAGGGAGACTGTTCTAGGGAGCAGAAACCTCTAGAGCAAAGACGTTAGGGTTTTTAGTTATTAGGTGTTAGGTATGGTATTTTCAAGACACAGCAGGGAAGCCAGTGTAGCTGAAGCAGAGTAAGTGGGCTAAGTAGTAGAAGAATCAGAAGATGGAGTCTGGTACTCATTCAGAAGGGCCTTGCTATCCATTAGTAAGACTTGGGGACTTTTATTCACTAAAATGCCTTGAGCTTTGGGGGCACCTGGTGGCTCATTTGGTTAAGTATCTGACTCTCAGTTTCAGTTCAGGTCATGATCTTACAGTTTGTCAGATGAAGCCTGATGCAGGCATCAGGCCCTGTGCTGACAGCATGAGGCCTAGTTGGGATTTTCTCTTTCCTTTTCTCTCTGCTCCTCCCCCACCCCCAAATAAATAAACTTAAAAAACAAAAACAGAATTCCTGAAGCGTTCTTTCCCTTTCTATTCCACTTTGTTGCATGTCCTGTTATGAACTTTTTTGGGTATATTTCTGCATAGCCCTTATTTTGTTGCTTATTTTCATCATATTCATGTATTATGTATTTATGTAATATTCATTTATTATTGTTACCATGTATTAAGATATTTCTTGTGGGAAGCTTGTATGAATTTTGATTAAAAAATCAATTCATTGGCCTTCCATCCCAGTATAAAAGAGCTTTCAAGTAGTTTGTGGTCAGCCCCTTGAGGGATATGTGGCATAGGGCACTGACCTAGCAGCCCCTTGCATGTCCTTTTAAAGTCTACTTAAGAGTCAGTTGATGTTCACATGTAGCTCTACATTTGATAGTGGTTTCTGAATGCTGTCAGATTTATAGCTGTATTATAAGTTGCATAACTGCCTTAATGATGTTAGCATTCCCTAGTCCAACAGTATAAGAGACTGTTTTTTGTTTTTTGTGTTTTTTTTTTAGATACAAGCTTGGCTTTCCTAGTGTAACACCAGATGACAATGAACCCTTTTTTGGTCAGGTTTTAGGTTTGTTTTATATATAGCCTGTCTTGAGGAAACTTGTTTCAATATTTTGTGACAGCAAAACAAACAATTGTGTATGTTAAGGAATAAAATCCCATCTGCCAATTAGTATAATAGAGGTAGCCAAGAAGAAATCAAATAAATGTACAGATAATGAATATACTATTTTTATTTTTTTTAATAAGAGTTCTCTGGGTATTTAACTTAAGGAATTTTTTTCAACATTGTGTTTATTGTTTAATTTTTTGTAATGTTTTTCTATTTTTGAGAGAGAGAGACAGAGACAGAGTGCACGTGGAGGAGGGGCAGAGAGAGAGGCAGACATAGAATCCATAGCAGGCTCCAAGCTCTGAACTGTCAGCACAGAACCTGACACGGGGCTCGAACTCATATGAGATCATGACCTGAGCCAAAGTCAGACACTTAACCAACAGAGCCACCCAGACACACCTGTGTTTATTGTTTAAAAGATAACACATTCACATAGCTAATCGTTTCAAAGGTACAAAAGTGAAAAGTCTTCTTTCAGTGACTGTTTCCTTCCCTTGAGAAAATAATTTAACTAGTCTTTTCCAAATTATTTCATAGGTGTACTGTGTCTCTGTACACACACACACACCCGTTCTTATTCTTTCATTTTTTTTATAAGAATGTTAGCATGCATATATTTTTGTATACATACACACGTGCACACACACATACCCGTACTCTTTCGTTTTTTTTCAAAAGAATGTTAGCATACATTCATATGTGAATAGCATGCACACTGTATGTTATGAAAAATATATCTTAGAGATCTTGTTATTAGTACATAGTTTCTTCAATTAAAATTTATTCATTTAAGGTGACCATTGATGTGTTAACCTTAAAAAATAAAACTACCAGTTAATTCTACGAGCAAAAATGAGTTTATTTGGTAATAGAGAATTGGAATCCAGGACAAGCACGCTACCACAAAACCACAGGCAAGACCAGAGAACAAAGGAGAGGCATGGTCTCCTTTGAATATAGGAAAGTGGTGGTGGTGGCTGGGGAGTTGGGAGGGTGGGTGGATGGGGGGGGGCTGTTATAAACAAAAAGCTCATCTGAGTTAACTGGGATTTGGAAGTATAGGGGCTTTTCATTGGCTGAGTTGTGACCATTTCTCATTGGCTGGGCTTTTGCTATGGAAGGAGGAAACCTTCCTCCTCTTGGCTTAGTAAAGCAGTATTCATGTGCAAGGTGTATCTCTTACTGTTGGGTCTGCAATTGATCACATGTGTTAGGGCATGAGAGCGTCCCCTGCTTGTCTTCTGACCCCATTCTAAATGAGATTTTCTTTTATTAATTTTCACAGATACTTGGGTTGTTTCTAGGCTTTTGCTAATGCAAACAGTGCTTCTCTATACAAACTTACTTATACAAAAGCAAATTTGCACATGTGGAGCTTATCTGTTAGGATAGATACCTAGAAGGAAGAATAGATACCTAGGAAGTAGAATTGTTGGATCAAAAGAAAATTTATCAGATTGTGAGAATGACATGGAGTAAAAATTAGGTAAAATAACAAAAGAAAAAGAACAGGGAAATCAAAGACAATTACAAAATTGTTCATTTACTTTGTTTATGTTTTACAAAATGCTTTTTTCTAATACTTCATAGTTCAGAGACTTCAGAATTGAGTATAGACAGGTATGGTGATATGGATAATTGAGGCAGTTCTTACACCCCATACCCTTTTCTGTATGTGACTATATCCTCTCTGCCACTTACCTCTTTGCACCTTCTCTCCCCACTCCTAAATCCAGCTACCTGGTACTCAGTATAGTGTATTGAACAAGTGAAGGGAGCCTGTTTGCCCAGCTAAGACAGCAATACTGCTGACATGGAAACTGACTTTCTGAGCTTCTTGGGGGTTGTTGCACAGCAGTCTAAGTACAGGAGGTGGTTTGGGGGCTTCCAGATAAAATGTTTTCCCCAGCTGATAATCTGTACCCACTAACTCCCCATTTCTCCCTCCCCCCCAGCCCCAGGCACCCACCGTTTTACTTAGTATTTATGATTTTGACTACTGTTACATACCTCACGTAGGTAGAGTCTTACAGTATTTGTCTGTTTGGGACTGACTTAAAATCACTTAGCTTAATGTCCTCATTATCCTTCCTTTTTAAAGGCTGAATAATATTCCATTGTATTAATATGCTACATTTTATCAATTAATCCGTTCATGGACACTTGACTTGCTTTCAACTTTGGCTCTTGTAAATAATGTTACCATGAATGTGGGTGTACAAATATTTATTTGAGCCTGTTTCAAATTTTTGGGGGGTCTTTAAAATAGTTTTTAGTGATCAGATGTGAGAACAATAGTCATCAGAGTGAACAACAATGTTTGAAATTGTACTGAGATTAAGACAACACTTTAAAAAAATAGCAATCAGAACTTGGTTTAGGGGACAACTGCATGGCTCAGTGGGTTTAAATGTCTGACTTTAGCTCAGGTCATGATCTCGCAGTTCATGAG
Organism: Crocuta crocuta; assembly: GCF_008692635.1. NCBI lineage: Eukaryota > Metazoa > Chordata > Mammalia > Carnivora > Hyaenidae > Crocuta > Crocuta crocuta. Next base: position 573,495 of record NW_027530636.1, read on the forward strand.
TTCAAGCCCCCCATTGGGCTCTGTACTGACAGCTTGGAGCCTGGAGCCTGCTTCAGATTCTGTGTCTCCCTCTCTCTCTCTGCTCCTCCCTACTCATGCTCTGTCTCTCAAAAATAAATAAACATTAAAACAAACAAATGAAACATGGTTTAGGTTATCCCCAAAGCAGATTCAGCTACCAAAGCAGCATGTAGACTGTTTTCAACATCTGAATTAATTGTAGTTTAAAGTGTCAATAAATAAATAAACTTAAATATTTTTGAAACCAATTGTGTTATATATTTTCAAAGAGCTAAAAGAAAACACAGACAAAAGAAATCAGGAAAACTACGTATGAAGAAGTGAGAATTTCAACAAAGAGATAGAAATTATAAAAAGAACCAAATAGAAATTCTGGAGCTGAAAAATACAATTACCTAGTTGATAAAACACTAGACAGGCTCAACAGATTCAAACAGGCAGAAGAAGGAGTCAGTGAACTTAAAGACAGAGCATTTGAGGGACACCTGGGTGGTTCAGTTGGTTAAGTGTCTGACTTTGGCTCAGGTTATGATCTCATGGTTCATAAGTTTGAGCCCCACGTTGGGCTCTGCACTGTGTGGAGCCTGGTAGTATTTCTCTCTCCCTCCCTCTCTGTCTCTTCCCTGCTCATGCATGCATGTTCTCTCTCTCTCTCAATTAATTAAAAACTTAAAAAAAAATTTAAAGACAGGGCATTTGAAGTGCTTGAGACTGAGGAGTAAAAAGAAGAAAGGATAAAGAAAAGGGAACAGAGCAGACCCTAAAGGACTTAGTGGGACATCGTTAAGTAGAGCAATATAGACATTATGGTAGTCCCAGAAGAAGAGAGAGAAAAGGGTGGAATAATCTTCCCCTTCATATTCTATTTGAAGAAATAATAGCTGAAAACATCAAATTTGAAGAAGGACATGATTTTACAAATCTAAAAGGTTCACCAAATTCCAGAGCTCAGTGAATTTCAGGATAAGCCCAAAGAGCCTACAGTAAAAACACATGATAATTATACTGTCAAAAGTCAAGGAGAATCTTAAAAGCAGCAAGGGAAAATGTGTATACATAAAATGGAATATTATTCAGCCTTAAAAAGGAAGGAAAGTTTGATGCCTGCAACAACCTGGGTGTACCTGGAGGATATTATGTTAAGTGAAATAAGCCAGACCCAAAAAGAAAAATCTTATGATTCTACTTATACAAAATACCTAAAATCATCAAATCTATAAAGAGTGAAAGTAGAATGTTGGTTGCCAAGAACTGAGGGGACAGATGGAAGTGGGTGTTAGTGTTTAATGGGTGCAGTTTCTGTTAGGAATATGGAAAATTCCTGGAGATGGATGGCTGCACAACAATGTGAAATGTACGTAACAAAAACTGTGCACTTAAAAATGGTTAAATTTTAACCGACTAAGCCACCCAGGCACCCCGAGCATCCACAATTCTTGATCTCAACCCGGGTCTTAAGTTCAGGCCCTGTATTGGGCACCATGCTGGCTGAGGAGCCTACCGCCCCCCCCCCCAAAAAAAATCATTAACATTAGGTAAATATTATTTCAGACATCTTTCTATTGTGTACATATGAAAATATGGACGAATGGATAAACAGATTGAAATACTTTAGAGAAATGGGATTTATTATATATGTTACTTAATGAAATCTATTTTTTTTCAAGTTTTTATTTAAGTGCCACTTAGTTAAGGGGCGCCTGGGTGGCTCAGTTGGTTAAGCATCTGAGTTTGGCTCAGGTTGAGATCTCACAGTTCGTGGGTTCAAGCCCTGTGTCAGGCTGTGCTGACAGCTCAGAGCCTGGAGCCTGCTTCAGATTCTATGTCTCCCTCTTTTTATGCCCCTCCCCCACTTGTGGTTTGACTCCCTCTCTCTCTCTCAAAAATAAATAAACATTAAAAAAAATCCAGTTAGTTAACATACTGAAATCTATTTAACAGGAAAGATGAAATGGATTTGAGTTATATTTTATATCAAACATTCCTTCTGTTAAGAACAAGATAAAGAGCATTGAGTCTCTTTTTTCTTTTTTTATTATAAAATAACATAACAAAATTTATCATTGTAGTCATTTTTAAATGCATAGTCTTTTAAATACTGTTTTCAGTTTTAGACACTGCTGACTGTCTTGACCAGCCAAAAAAGATGAAGACATCAGCAATAGTGTACTTTCAATCTCCTCTTCCTCCACTTCTGAGTTCTTTAGTTACATTATTTTTTTACATTATCCCAGTTTATGTTTTTAATTCTGTTCTGTGACCATAATTTGTACATGTGCTTCATATTAGTTTTCTACTTATTACTTTGCTTTATATTAGTTTTCCATTCAATTATATTCACTACTCAAGACAAGTCCCTTTACTGTCACTTCTACATTTCTTTGTTCATCATTTTGAATAAGATCTTAATTGTTCCTTTCCCCATGTGTGTCCCACACACCACCCCTTCCCCATTTAGGAAGTGCTTTGTGGGGTGCTGAGTCATTTCATGTTTGAAAATGATAGCCTTTTAACAAGATCTTGCCTGAGTAGAGTAAATTTAGATCTCCCTTTCTTTTGTTCAAAACTTTGTAAACCATGCTTTTACTGTTGCAGAGAAGTCAGAGGACAGCCTGATTTTTTCCTTGTTAGAAGGAATTTATTATTATGCTTGGTTGGCTAACAACTATTTTACCTATGAAGTTTAGGGTATATATTGCTTTTGAATGTACTGCAGCATATTTTCCTGGCTCACTGTTGGGCTCTTTCAGTCGGCAGATCCACTTTCTTTGTTCATGTAGTATTTCATATATATATAGTTGACCGCTTGAACAGCACAGGTTTGAACTGTTGTCTGTCAACTTTTTTTAATGTTTATTTTTTGAGATAGACCAAGAGTGGGGGTGAGGCAGAGTGGGGGGTGGTAGAGGATCTGAAGCAGGCTCTGTGCTGAGAGCAGCAACCCCAATGTGGAGCTTGAAACTCATGAACTCTGAGATTGTAACCTGAACCAAAGTTTGACACTTAACCAACTGAGCCACCTAGATGTCCTGAACTGTGCCTGTCCACTTCTATGTGGATTTTTTTTATAAATACAGTATAGTACTGTAAATGTATTTTTCTTCCTATGATTTTCTTAATATTATTTTCTCTAGCTTTATTGTAAGAATACAGTATGTAATGTATATAGCATACAAACCATGTATATTCAACTGTTTCTTTTTTTTTTTCTTAAATAGTTTGTCGTCAAGTTGGTTTCCATATAACACCCAGTGCTCATCCCAACCCGTGCCNATTGATTTGCAAATATTGAATCAGCCCTGTAACCCAGGAATGAAGCCCATGTTATCTTGGTGGATAATTCTTTTTATGTGCTATTGGATTCGATTTGCAAGTATCTTGTTGAGGATTTTTGCATCTGCATTCATCAGGGATATTGGCCTGTAGTTCTCTTTTTTTGCTGGGTCTGTCTGACTTGGGAATCAACGTGATGCTGGCTTCATAAAATGAGTCTGGATGTTTTCCTTCTATTTCTATTTTTTTGGAATAGTTTGAGAAGAATGGGTATTAATTCTGTTTTAAATGTCTGGTAAAATTCCCCAGGGAAGCCATCTGGCCCAGGGCTCCTATTTGTTGGGAGATGTTTGATAACTGATTTGATTTCCTCACTAGTTATGGGTGTGTTCAGATTTTCCATCTCTTCCGGTGTGAATTTTGGTAGTGAGTTTCTGTTTAGCAATTTGTCCATTTCTACTAAGTTGTCCAGTTTGTTGGCATATAATTTTTCATAGTATTCCCTGATAATTGCTTGTATTTCTGAGGGGTTGGTTCTAATAATTCCATTTTCATTTATGATTTTGTCTATTTGAGTGCTCTCTCTTTTCTTTTTGAGAAGCCTGGCTAGTGGTTTGTCAATTTTGTTTATTTTTTCAAAAAACCAACTCTTGGTTTCATTGATCTGTTCAATTGTTTCTTTGGTCTCTATGTTGTTTATTTCTGCTCTAATTTTTACTATTTCTCTTCTTCTACTGGGTTTGGGGTGCTCTTGTTGTCCTGCCTCTAGTTCCTTTAGGTGAGCTGTTAGGAGCACTGGGCATTATATGGAAACCAACCTGACAATAAACTATTTAAAAAAAGAGATTGACAAAAAAAAACAAAACAAAAACCTCTCTGTCAGAGCCGAGGTTTTTCTCTTTCTCCAGGAACAGTTTTATGAGCAGTTTCCACCGCTCTTTCTTTTCCCCTCGACTCACCACAGCTCCCCTCCATGTCTCCGTTCACGGCCCACTTTTATTTTCCCCAGTTCACACTCACGTACTTAGGAGGTTGCTTTCCCAGTGCACTCTGTGTCTTTCTCTTCCCAAACTCCTGGGGCTCAGTGTCCTATGGCTTCAGGCCTTCTCTGTTTGAGAGATGGATGCGAGCGAAATGCACAGACCTCCCTACTTCTCCCCCATCTTGCCTCTGGCTAATCAACTGTTTCTTACTGGTAAGAGTTCCAGTCAGTAGTTTGCTGTTAGTTGTTAAGTTTGGGGGAGTCAGAAGTTACACACCGATTTTTAATTGTGCAGGGGGTGGTCAGCACCCCTAACCCCCATCTTATTCAGGGGTCAATTTTAATATATATTATTTTATTAGCTTTATATCAGGAACACCCATCATCCTTATTTTTTTAAAAAATTTTAATTAGTTAACATACACTGCAGTATTGGTTTCAGGAGTAGAATTCAGTGATCCATCACTTGTATACAACACCCTCTTTAGCCCACCTAGCCTATCTCCCACCCACCTCTCTCTGTCAGCCCATAGTTTATTCTTTATCATTAAGAGTCTTTGTGGTTTGTTTCCCTCTCTTCTCTTCCCATCCCCCAGTTCTTACATATTTATCTGTTTTGTCTCTTGAATCTTATTTTGGATCTTTTGTGGTAGTCTTCCATATATTGACTTCTTTTTAATCATTTCTTTATATAATTTGTATTTTCTACAGTTATCTCAGATTTTTATGATAGTAATATAATTTTCAGCTCTATCTCAGTTTTGTGATGTTTAAAATTTATCAGTTTTTTAATGTTGGTTTTAAATTTTTCTCTCTTTTTAAATTGTGTTTGTCATCTCTTCTTATTAGCCATGTTTTTATTAGGTTAATATAGATCTCAAAAGTCTTTTTTTTCCTAATATTTTTAATGTTTTATTTATTTCTGAGAGAGAGAGAGAGAGCATGAGCAGGGGAGGGGCAGAGAGAGAGGGAGACACAGAATCTGAAACAAGCTCCAGGCTCTGAGCTGTCAGCACAGAGCCTGACACGGGGCTCGAACCCACGAACCGTGAGATCATGACATGAGCCAAAGTCGGCGCTTAACCGACTGAGCCACCCAGGCGCCCGTAGACCTCAAAGTCTTAGGAAAACTCTTCTGTTCTTTGAGTTGTGTCTTTTATATTTGACTGTCTTGTGCTTGTTCTATTCCTTTCTTATTGATCAATTGATTGATTGACTGATGTAATATGTATGCCAGATTGCCATACTGTTTCTTTTTAAAAAGATTTTTGTAATGTTTTATTTATTTCTGAGAGAGAGAGAGAGAGACAGCATGAGCAAGGGAGAGTCAGAGAGAGAGGGAGATACAGAACCTGAAACAGGCTCCAGGCTCTGACCTAGCTGTCAGCACAGAGCCCAATGCGGGTCTCAAACCCATGAACCATGAGATCATGACCTGACCCAAAGTCAGATGCTTCACTGACTGAGCCACCCAGGTGCCCCTGCCATACTGTTTCTAAATCAATCTTGTACTTGCTTGGACCTTCATGTTCATACTCTCTTTATGTCCTCATAGAAGGCTGTGAGGCACTCTCTTCTTACCACCATATCCAACTCCAATTTTCTTTTCTCCTTTGAGCTACAGTTTAAAAGTCTTTTCCTTAATATATACATTTTTTTCTGTGGTCCATGGGTATAGTGATGACATGCTCTTAGATTTTCAGAACTGTGTTCTCACTTCTGTGATTTGACTAAATATTTTGTTTGGTTTCATTTCACCTAATTAGGAAAGTGGGAGGAAGTATGCATATCCTGTTCTCACAGAGAAATTCTTTTGGCTTCAGACTGGTTCCCTAGTGTAGTTTGTGCTCAGGAACATCATTTTCAAATTGCCTCCTGGTCAACCCTTTTTTGTTTCCCAGTCAGAAGACTGAAAAGATAACAGTAGCTATTTAATTTGCTCTTCTTCAGGTTTGGGGGTTATTAGTGAGAATTCCCAAGATTTTGTCAACCCCACTGTGTGATATGAAAGAAGGGTGGTGAAGGTATGCGAGGACCCTGGCCACACTTTAATTCTTCTCCACTCTAGAATTTTATGTTCTTATCCTAGACCATTTGCCAGCACTTTTTAAGTTTGTGAATTTGATTTTTGCCCTTTTCTGTTTCTGTTTGTATTTGGTTGTTTTTTGTAGGTAAGAGGTTTTTGAGGGAACTGATTTTTTTGTTTTACAATTTTTGATCCATAACGACTAGATATTAGGGGAGAGAAATTATCTCAATCACTAGCTTTCCATTTTAATGTAAAAATCAGTGAAGACATGGTAAGTAATTTGTCCAATGTTACATGAATTTAAGAAGACAAGTCACCTGGCCTTTTGGGCCTTCAATTTCTTTTTCCACTCTCGTACTAGCTACCTTTATTCAAGAAGTTCTTCTAAGCTTAAAAAAAATTAAAAACTGTAAAGTACCATGTTGATGAAGGATTTTGCAATTGTTCGTAACTACCATTGATTAGGTAGATACATTCAGGTAACCCATAATCCTAATTTTTCCTCATTAGTTAAGTATCCAGCATAGAAGGTACATTTCTTTGCTTTCTCAGAAATACCTGGAATGACACACTCCTCCCAACCTCTCCAGTCCTCTGCTTTGAAACAGGCCTCTTCACTTGTAAAAGAAATTAGGTGGGCTAATAAGAAAGTATGGTTTTTAAGAAAAAAAAAAATTTAAGAAAAATTTAACCTCACTCTTTTCAGTAGTGTATAGGCACATCTTATTTTCCTTCTTTGTAAAATGGGATTACTACTGGTCCTACCTCATAAGGGTATTATATGAGAACTAATTTACTGTTTCAAATCATGAAGTACACAGTATCACAGATGATAGAATATTTGTAACTTTTATTAGACGCTTAATATTCAATTAAGTAATTTTGATGCAGAAAGTAAAAGCATACACTTAAAAAATACCATAAGAATTTTCATACTTTTAAACAAAGCAGATTTATACTCTTTTAAGATTAAATACAACTGCTTCTGTTTTGTTTTGTTTTGTTTTTAAACAGAGGCTTTGTGTGAGTAGATAACTTCTAGGAGTTCAGAAAAAGTTGAAATGTTTTCTAACTAAATGCAGTGCACATTCCTGGATCAATTTTCATAGACTGATCAAAACCTGCTGTGTTAAAATAACATAGGCTGTTTTTCATCAGATTTGTTGATGATATAAATAAAATCTGTAAATATATTAGTAAATGTTAATATTCATGTATTGTAAGTTAAGGTTATAAAATTTGTCACAATGTGATTTTTTTATTCAAGTGAAAACAGATGTGTGCAACTCTTTTGAATATTGGTTTATAAATGTTCATACTCTTTATTAATGAAAGAAAAGATTCTGTAACTGAGATACACACGACGTTCACACACACACACACACACACACACACACACACACGACTTGATGAACTCAGTTTAGTCATACTTTGGGTTAGACTGCTGAAGGGAAAGTATTACATTTTTTCTCCTACTTTTTACTATATGGTAACATGCAGAGGACACATGACCATTGTCATCATGCTCCACTGCTAGCCTGTACCACCTCTCATCTTCTGTTATCATGTTCTTCTGACTTCACTAGTGTGGATTTTATTGGTTTCATTATTGAATATTTTGCTCAGTAAAGACAGTCTTTCAAGCTGTTCTTGTGGATTCAAAAAGGATGATTATACAAAGCTCTCATACTTTCATATCCTTGTATCTATGGACTTATTTATGTGAAATAAAATCCTGTATTCACTGTGGGAGTCTCTGAATTTTACAGAGGCTTTTTACACAGGAATTTAACTATTTAAAGGCCATAATTTATCATTTTTCTCTGATTTTTGCTTCTTTTCAAGTCCTCCTAATTACCAGTACTTGTGATGTACACCTTAGAAAGCGTGTTTATACATTATTGTGTTCAGCTCATAACTACTTTAGCAGAGCTTTTAGTTCTCACTATTAACAGACTTTCCTGTGGCCCTTCTGCACAGACCTCTGTGTACATCTGATTCTAACACAGGCTTAGAGGCAGAATTGCTGAATCAAAGGATATTCCTTCCAAGGCTTTTGATAGAAAATTTCCAAGTTCTAATTATTTTATTCCTACTAAGGTTGAATATGCTTTCTATATTCTGTCATGATTGCTTACTTGTGCTCTTTGCTCATTATTAAAAATATTAGGTCTTTTTCTTACTGAGTTATAAGAGCTTTTTAAAAATAGTATCAATCTTCTGGCAAATATATTACAAGGGTATTTCCTCCTATCCCTCTGCCTCAAGTTGACATTCCTCTTCTGTTTTGCTTTTGTTTTTTAGAGCTTTTTGCCTTTTGTGATTTTTTTACATAGATATCCAAATTTTCTATTTTGTAATATTTTCAATCTTTTCACCCTTTTGCTTTTATGTTAAAAAGTTATTCCCTAGCCATTGATTGTGTGGATTGTCATTAACACACAAATGAAATTCTTAAGTGTAGGGTTTTTTAAAAAATTGCTGTTCCAAAAATATTTCTTATTGATAATTGTATAAACTCAGTCTACTATTATGAACTTACTGAGGAAATGACCTTCCCCCATTCTTTCAAAATTGAATTTCTCCCAAGTACTGACTATTGGGAGTTGGATATTAGGGAAAATAATCTTATTTTTGGTTTGCATCATTCAACAAGAGCTAGCGGAGACTTTAATATTTCAAATGATATTTTTGCCCCAAAGTTTAGGTATGAAAAGAATGAAAATCCAAATCAATATTTATGAATACTCCCACATAGTTCCAGTCTATTTTGTTTTTAATTTGCCTTTTAGCTACTTCCTAACAGTAAAGCACTGGTGATTTGTTTTGCAGAATCCTTGCAGCCTTTCCTGGAAGCCTGTAGCAACACTTTATTTTTTCGTACTTGCTCTGTGCTGCTTCGAACCCCTAAGCTTGATCTTCAGATACTAGAAAAGCTCAGTATTATTCTGCAGAAACTTTCCAAAATCAAGTAAGAATTTTTCTAAGATTTTTTATTGAAAGATACATCATGTGATTATTTAAGCCTATCTGAATCCTAGACTGGTTCAGCTTTGTTTATTAAGTCATAATTTCCAATAAATGTAGAAACTTGAGATTCATAAAATATTAATGCATGTCTAAGATACATACTCAGTGACAGATGAGAACTGTCGTACTGGAGAGTATACATCTAGGAACGTCTTATTTCCATAGTTCATTTCTGCTAAACAAACTTTAAGTACCACTGGGTATGTAAAAATAACAGCAATTTTTAGCAACCAAGTGGTAGTATCAGAGTGACTTACTGCACACTGATACTCTGTAATACCACAAGTGAAAATAAAAAATATAATAAAAGTGTATTTGCAGATCCTTATTGGTGTACTGAAATGAATTCAGGGAATTAGAATGAAGCAGGCAGAAGAGACTTAAAATTATGTTTGTAACAGGGTTTCTTTTAGGAAACAATTATGGGCTTGTTATGCTACTAATTTGGATTTTATTGTGAGAATTAAGGGCTTTTGCATTTCTTCTTTCCCCTGATGCAAGCATTGATATAACCAGTTAATAAATTATAAATAAAAGACATAGATTTTAGCTTTATTTTACTAAAATTGAGGTATTTTCTGTTTTTTTCTTCTGAGGCACATTAAATATCTGTCTCATCCCATGTTTATGATGGTAAAACTGTGATTGTGGTTCAGCTCCCCTGCCCCCTCCCTTTCCCCTCACCTGTGATTTGCATGGTAGTGAACCTAGATATTTTACCAGGCCTCAATGTACTTGAATAGTAAATACGGTACATCTTAAAATTACCTTAGATATGTGCTAGTGGGCCCACATGTTCTGCTTGGTGCCTAGTACACTGTATCATACCATAGTAAGTTATTAATTGTCAAAATATAACCTCATGCATTATTAGTTTGGCACAAATGTCAGTTAAACTTACCAGTTTTCTTCTTTACTTGCAGACTTATTGGTACCATGGTTATTTTGATTTGTAATCAGTAAATTCTCAGGAAGACATGTTGTAGTTTACCTGTGGTGCCATGAAACTGCAGTAACATTATTTGGGTTTAATTCAGTCTTAGCTCTTAATTCATAGGATTATTTTTATGTAGTCCCAAAGTGCAAGTATATCCTTGAGCCAAAGCATTTTACTATTCTTGATGTGTTCTATAGCTTACATTCATTTCAGACTGAGATAAAGAGCTAGAACAGATCTCTAACAGGAGGGCTGGGAATACCTGATATTCAAGTAGGTCTTAAAGTAAATCTTCAAAACCACAAAGATGAGTTGAGGAGGCAAGATGGCGGAGAAGTAGGGAGCTCCATACATTTCACTCGCCCCCATCTCAAACGGAGAGAGCCTGAAGCCATAGGAACCCTTACAGAACCGCAGGAGTTTGGGAGGAAAAGGAGACAGAGCCCACTGAGAAAACAACCTTATAAGTGCATGAGTGCAAACTGGGGAAGATAAAAACTGGCCAGGACCCGGAGACACGGAGGGTAGGGTGGGGTGGGAGCCCCCATTGCAGGGAGATGCAGGGAGTCAAGGGAAAAAGAAAGGCTTAAACTGCTCAAAGAACTGTCCCTGTCCCTGGAGAAGAGAAAAACCTCGGCTCGGGACAGAGAGCAATCTGGTTTCCAACTGTGGTGCTGACTTTGAGCTGGACACCCTGGTCCCAGATGGCCCCAGGGGAACTGCTCCTCTGCTCTCCAGCTCCATCCGGAGAGGAAGCAGCGTGGCCTGAAACTGCTCCGCTGCTCTTCCGGCTCGGCTCGATCCCCAGTGGGGAGGCGGCGAGCTTGAAACTGCTCAGAAGGACTCGGCCTGCGGGTTTATATTTTGGGCAATATCAAAGCGCATGGACTAAGACCGAAACGAGGCGAGGCTTGGGACATAGAACACAGCCCACATGGCTACGCCCACGGCACAGGGAGATCGGACCCAAAAGAGTGATTTGCAACGCTAGGTTCGAGAAGGGACGAGGCACAATTTTTCTCCCCACAAACACCAGAGGGAGACCTCAAGGAGTGGCCTGTAGGACTCAGTGGAGGCTAAGACCTGCCTGCACTAAACCACATACATCCCCGCTAGAGAGCTGCTTTTTTTTCCCTTTTAACCAGAGCCTGGGGCAATACCAACATGGATGCACTGCCGTGATTAATTCTAGATCAGTTCTTTTTCTTGAGATATATTTTCCCTGGTCTCACTAGTAACCCTCCCCTCTGCTTCATGGACCAGTCTGGTCACTGGTTTCCTTAAAAAATCAGATTTAATCCATTCTCTAGATGTATATTCTACACCTCCACCACTACCTTTCTATCTCTCTATCTCGGTAGTAATCAGACTATACACTTTCTCTGAGTAACGTTACTTCCATTTCTTTCTCCTCTCCTTTTACGATATTCTCCTCTTTCTCTCTCTGAATTAAGCCTCTTAGGCTCTCTGCCTGGTCATTGTCCAATTTCCCTTTCTCCCTGTCCTGTCATTTCTCTTTTTGTATATACTCTTCCATCAGCACTGCATACACCATGCTCTTTATTTGTAGCTCGGAAGTCTGGTTTTTTGCTTTTAGACTGTCCCTTGTTTCTTGGGTTTTTTCATTTTTCTTTTCTTCTTTTTTTTATTTTTTATTTTTATTATTTCCTTTTCCTCCTTCCTCTTTTTTTCCTTCTTTTTTTTCTTTCTTATTCTTTTTCCATTTCAGTATGAATGTTTGTTGGCTTTGTCAGTGTGTGTGTGTGCCTTTGTTCCCTGTGTGTTTGTCTGTCTATTTTCTTTTCCAGGACACCTCAAGAAACAAGCCAATGTACACATGGTGAAGAGTCCCCAATACCACTACGAGTAGGGAAATAAAATAACCAAGGTCTCAACAAGAGAGATCAAGAGACACCATTCAAAGAACACTTCCTGAACTGACAGGCCCTGAAGAGTCAAAGAGCTTCTTTAATACAGCAGTACTCGCAGGTGCAGAGTGCATAACATGCTTTTAAAACTAACAAGAGACAGAAGGCTAGCCAAAATGACTAAATGGAAGAACTGTCCTCTAAGGAAATTCTAGGAAGAAATGACAGCTAAAGACCTGCTCAGAACAGATATAAGCAACATAACGGAACAAAAATTTAGAACAATAGTCATAAAATTAATCTCTGGGCTTGAGAAAACCACGGAAGACATTAGAGAAACTATTGTTACAAAGACTCTGGAGCTTAAAAACAGTTGTGATGAATTAAAAAATGCTGTTATGAGATGCATAATAAAATGGAGGCATCAAATGCATGGATTGAAGAGGCAGGAGAATAGGTGAATTAGAAGACACAATTAGAGAAAAAGAGGAAGCCATGAAACGGATAAACTGATCCAGGAGCACGAAGGGAGAGTTCGAGAGCTGACTGATACAATCAAACGGAACAATGTCCATATCATAGGAATTCCAAAAGAGGAAGAGAGAGAGAGGCGCTGTAGGAGTCCTTGAACAAATTATAGCTGAGAACTTCCCCAGTCTGGGGAAACAGACATTGAATTCCAAGAGGCACAGAGAACTCCCCTTAGACGTAACTTGAATCGATCTACTGCACGACACATCATAGTGAAACTGGCTAAATATAAGGACGAAGAGAGAATTCTGTAAGCAGCTAGGGATAAAAGGGCCCTGACATGCAAAGGGAGACCTATCAGAATGGTTATGGACCTATCTACTGAAACTTGGCAGGCCAGAAAGGAATGGCAGGAGATCTTCAATGTGATGAACAGAAAAAATATGCACTCAAGAATCCTCTATTTAGCAAGCCTGTCATTCAGAATGGAAAAAAAGATCAGAGTCTTCCAAACAAACAGAAATTGAAAGAATTCATCACCGCTAAACCAGCTGTACAAGAAATCCTGAGGGGGACTCTCTGAGGGAAATGTTGCAAGGAACTCAAGGTACCAGAGACACCACCACAAGCATGAATCCTGAAAAGAACACAATGACTCTAAACCCATATTTGTCAATAATAACACTGAATGTAAATGGACTAAATGCCCCAGTAAAAAGACATATTGTAGCAGAATGGATAAAAAACCAAAATCCATCTATTTGCTGTCTACAAGAATCTCATTTTCGACCTGAGAACACCTTCAAATTGAAAGTGAGGGGATGGAGAAATATATATCATGCTACTGGAAGTCCAAAGAAAGCTGGAAAGCTGTACTTATATCAGACAAACTCAACTTTAAGGTAAAGACTAACAAGGGATGAAGAAGGGGAATATAAAATAATTACAGGGTCTGTCCCTCAGCAAGAGCTAACAATTATATATGTATATGCACCAAATATGGGAGCACCTAAATATATAAAATAATCACAAACAGAAAGAGTCTTATGGATAAGAATGTGCTAATAGCAGGGGACTTTAATACTCCACTTACAGCAATGGATAGATCAACTAGACAGAAAATGACTGAAAAAACAATGGACTTGAATGACACATTGGACCAGATGGATTTGACAGATATATTTAGAACTCTACATCCTGAGGCCATGGAATTCACTTTCTTCTCAAGTGTGCATGGCACATTCTCTAAGATAGATCACATACTGGGACATAAAGCAGCCCTCAATAAATATGAAAGAATTGAGGTCATACCATGCACACTTTCAGATCACAATGCTATGAAACTTGAAATCAACAACAGAAAAAGTCTGGAAAACCTCCAAAAACATGGAGGTTAAAGACACCCTACTGAAGAATGAATGGGCCAATCAGGCAATGAGAGAAGAAATTTAAAAATATATGGAAACCAAAGAAAATGAAAATACAACAATCCTAACTCTATGGGATGCAGCGAAGGCCATCCTAAGAGGAAAGAACATTGCACTCCAGGCATATTCCAAGAAACTAGAAAATGCACAAATACAAATTCTAACAGCACACTTAAAGGAACTAGAACGAGAGCAACAACAGCACTGCAAACCCAGTAGGAGAAGAGAAATAATAAAGATCAGGGCAGGAATAAACATATAGAATCCCAAAACAAAAACAGTTGAATAGATCAATGAAACCAAGAGTTGGATGTTTCCCCAAAAAAATAGAAAATAGAAGGAAAACTTCCAGACTCATTTTATGAAGCCAGCATCCCTTTGATTCCCAAGTCAGACAGAGACCCAGCAAAAATAGAGAACTATAGGCCAATATCCCTGATGAATGCAGATACAAAAATCCTCAACAATATACTTGCAAATCGAATCCAATAGCACATAAAAAGAATTATCCACGAAGATAACATGGGCTTCATTCCTGGGTTACAGGACTGGTTCAATATTCACAAATCAATCAATGTGATACATTAGAAAAGAAAAGATAAAAACCATATGATCCTGTCGATAGAGGCAGAAAACATCCCTTAATAAAGACCCTCAAGAAAGTCGGAATACAAGGAACTTATGTAAATGTCATAAAAGCAATCTATGAGAAGCCCTCAGCTAACATCATCCTCAATGGGGAAAACCTGAGAGCTTTCCTCCTGAGATCAGGAACACGACAGGGTTGAGCAATCTCAGCACTGTTGTTTAACCTAGTGCTTGAAGTCCTAGCATCGGCCATCAGACAACAAAAGGAAATAAAAGGCATCAGAATTGGCAAAGAAGACGTCAGACTTTCACTTTTCGCAGACGACATGATACTCTGCATAGAAGACCCGACAGCCTCCGCCAGAAGCCTACTAGAACTGATCCAACAATTCAGCAAGTTGCAGGGCACAAAATCAACGTCCAGAAATCGGTTGCATTTTTATACGCCAATAATGAAGCAACAGAAAGAGAAATCAAGAAGCTGATCCCATTCACAATTGCACAAAAAAGCATAAAACACCTANGAAAAGTAAAACCACAAAGATGTGAATCATTTTGTATTAAGTAAGTGGTTATGTAGGTTATTTGGTAATTTCTTTCTGGATAAATGTATGTAGACAAGGAGGTAAAAAATATATTTCAGATTTTATTCTAACTTATTGAAAATGAAATTACTGATAATTACAAGGAGGATGTTTGAAAAGGTATTTTTGACCTAAAAGGTCAATCTGCTCCTAAGATCAAGTGTTTTATTTTTTCTAGCTATGAGGAAAAAACTATTCTCAAGCATTTTAATGGTGAATAGGATGCACTTTTCAGGATCATAGAGCATATTCTTTTTTTTTTTGAATAGTTTTCCACTTTAGTCTTCTCTTCTAAAACCTGTTTTTGTTTGCCTTGACATATTAATCCTTTAGTTACTTATTTTCTGCACTGTGTTGAAAACCAGGTGCCATTTGCCCACATTACAAGTAGATAATATCTCATTGCCATTCCAGATAAATTCCCTAAGTGTGTGCAATGAAGTTAATGTGTTCATTCTCTTACAGGAGTAATAAGAAGCTCTTTGAACTTTTTACAATTCATCTGCTGCTTCAAGAAATACAAAGGACAACTCATCCAGAGCATGCGTTTCTCTGTATTAACCTAAATTCAACTCTGTTCAATTTGGGTTTAACAAAATACAACACCTTGGCCTCCAATGCAAGTCATTAGACTGGCTTAATATTACTTTATATATATTACATATAAAATAAAAATCTTACTTGTAAGATTGTAAAGTCACCAAAGTAACTAAAAGTCTACCAAGTAAAGTTATCAGTATCATTTATCATGAAAAATATAATTTTTTTAACTCTTAAAATGAAATCTATAGAAGCTGTGGGATTTTTGGACTGTTTCAGTTCAACTGAGATAGTAGTTACTAATGTACACAATGGAATTGCCAGAATTAGTGACATTGGGTTACTTTTTATAAGAGTGTTTTCAGAAAATTTTTTAAATTATGTGATTATTTGGAATAAAATTGGTGTTTATATGGGAAAGAAGATTAGATCATGTTGTCATTCTTTCTCAATATATCAACAGTTTCCACTTTCAGAAGCAAAAGTACATAATTTTTAACTGCCATCCTCATATCACTTTTATATATATCCTAGATTCACAAAAACTGATTTTTTAATTGTGCTGTTCACAGAGTGCATAAAGAATTTTTTCTATTTTTATTTTTTCCAAAATAATCATCACCAAACTATATGTGTATAATGGAAGGGTCTTTTTAAAAAAGAAAAAACAGGAACATAAAAATATCTTAGTCCTTCCAACACCCAGGGATATCTGTTGCTACAGCCAAGATGGGTGAAGAGGACAGGTCTGGGAGAGGTGGAGATGGTGGGAATTGGGACAGAATACTGAGAAACACAGAAAAGAAGCACTGTCCTAAATTATGCTGTATCAGCATGCTCATTTCCAGAAACTGGGAGAGGTTTTCAGGAAATGCTTGGTCCTGTTCAAATGAGTGTAAAACAATGCAGAAACAGAAAGCCTTAAGGAGAAAACAGGTTGAGTATGGTGGCACTTCCAGGAACTGAAGAATGCAGAAGCAAAAATGTACAGCAGACAGAAAATATACCATCACTGATACTGCAGCAGATAAAATCAGTGTCACGAGAGACAAGAGCAGCTCTCACAATGCAGAGTACCCAGAGATGGTACCAACGAGAGAGTGGACAGCCGATGGAAGAGCAAAGGTTGTCACTTGAGCCTGGCATATCTCATGTTTCTGAAGAAGAGAACAGAAGAGAGCAAAAGTATTGCTCCAATATACAGTTGAACAAAGATTTTGGGGGACCAAACAAAGATCTGCATGTATGGATTGAAAGAGCTCGTCATATTCCAGATAAATCGTGAGAAAAGCATTCTATAATTAGACACATCCTGTAATTTAAATACAGGCTATCATTTAGTTCTACATATTAAATTATGAGGATAAAGGCAAGAACAAACAAAAGCCAGTTACCTGCAAGAGAAGAAAAGCCAAGTAAGCCTCATGGAGTGCCAGAAGTTGATAGGGAAGTATCCTCTCATGTTTTGGAGAGGGAAAGTTTTACTTAAAGAATTTATACCTAGTGAAGATGGCTTCGGAGGTGAAGACAATGGAAGGAAGATATTTTCAGTGTTCAGAAATGATACCATTTTTTGAGATGTGAAGTTGCTTACTCAGATTATTCCAACCAATTTAGACATGAAGGAAAATTGGGTTTATTAAATCCACCTCATACCACAAGACTGTGCTGAAACTGAAACCATGTAAACATAAATAAATTTAAGTAATTATAAATCTCTTTATAAAATGGAGTGAAATGGGGCACCTGGGTGGCTCAGTCGGTTGAGCATCCGACTTTGGCTCAGTTCATGGTGTCATGGTTCACGGGTTCAAGCCCCGCGTGGGGCTCAGTGGTGACAGCTAGTTCAGAGCCTGGAGCCTGCTTCAGATTCTGTGTCTCCCTCCCTCGCTGACCCTCCCCTGCTCACGCTGTCTCTTTCTCTCTCTCCTAGAAATAAATAAAACATTAAATAAATAAATAAATAAATAAAATAAAAATCTAGCTATAAATTGTTTTCAATAGCCATTCTAAAAACATAAGGACACAGAAAGAATGAAAATAAAACAGTGGGAGAAAAAAGATATATGGACAAGACCTATCCCCCCTCCAAAAAGAAAGAAAGAAAAAAGAAAAAAAAAAGGTGGTACAAATCCAAAATACAAAGTATAAATAATTTTTAAAAATCAGAAATAAGTCATTATTGTAAGGGAAGTTTTTCATACATCTCTTTCAGTAATCAATAAATCATGTCATAAAAAGTATTAAGCATATAAAAGATTTGAACAAGACAATAAGCTTAATATAAGAGTATATAGAATGTTGACTGAACAAAATACACATTCTTCACATGTGCACAGAACATTTCCAACAATTAACCATGTATTAGGCCATAAATCAAGTCTTAAGTTTCAATAACCAATTTCAGAAAGAGTGCATTTTCTGACCCTGTGCAATTGTTAGAGGTCAGTAACAATAAGATAATGTAAACACTCATACATTTAGAGCATTGACATTCTTCTAAATAACTGAAAGATCAAAAAATTATACCAGAAATTAGAAAATACTTTAAACAATGATATATATGCTACTTACCAGACCTTGTATTATGCAGCTAACTGAAGTAATTATTACACAGAAATGTGGGGTTGGATTATCAGAAAGGAAGAAAGCTGAAAATATGTGAACCAAACATATTGAGAAGATGGAATAAGAACAACAAAGTAAGTATAAATAAAGGGGAAGGAAGGGATATTAAAAAGATAAAAAAGCAATGTAACAAAGGATCAATGCTGGAAGATGGTGCTTTGGAAGACTAAAGCAGATCTCTGACAAGGTTGATTGTCCCCAAGAAAAAGACAACACAACGTATCGTATTAGTAGGAGTGAAAAGTAGTAAGAAGTCCCTGGCCAGGTTGAATTTTGTTCCTTTAAGAAGTGGAACAAAGTAGTAAACAACATTTATTTAAACTTGGAAATTCACTCATAGTATATCCAGGGGCTCTATTTTGTTTGAAACATGGTAATTACTTAGATCTGTATCTTTCTTTACCTGTTAATCTTAGAATACTTTCTTTAATCATGTTGGATTATTTATTCTGTTCCAATTTTTTCTAGTTTTTCTTTTGAAATATTCATGCGTTTTAGGTCTTATCCCTATTTTTATAGCTTTTATTTTTTCCTCTCATCTTTGTCCTCTTTATCCTTTTTTTCTCTATTCTTGGAGAAGTTTTCAAGTTTTCTCTTCAGGACTGATCTTACTGTTGACAGTGAAGGTTTATGTTATTAAATTGTATTTTTTGTTTCTCCAAAAATCTTCTCCATTGAACCTATCTTTCTTTTTGTCTAATAATTTTACTTACTCATCATAATGACTTCTTTTCATTAGGACTTTCTATTCTTGTCGCTTTTGGGACTATTAATTTTCATAAATATTTTTCTTTTCCAAGACTTCCAGATGGTGTCACATCTCCCATTCTGGTTTTTTGTTTTTGTTTTAGTTTTTGGGTACTCGCGCTGGAAGTGAATGTGCGCTATCCAGACCATCCAGATTGTGTATGCACCATCATGCATGTTACATACCTGGCCCAGATGCATTCACAGAGCCATGAAGATGTTGGTCCAAGTTAGTGGTCTTCAAATAGGAGGCATATTCATTCCAATAGATACACAAGTTGATCTTCTGGGGTGCAGAAAGAAAGTAGTGGAACTTCTATTTCCATTTTAAAATCTTTTGGTTTTGTTTAAAGGTGTTTTTGTACATCTACACAATTTATAAATTTATGCACACACGTGTATGTAATTGGCAGTATGTTCTAACAATTTTTTATCACAAAAATGTGAAAGCCATTGATCTTATTCTCTCCTATGTCCACAGCTGGAGGATAGGTTGACACTCTGTGTTAGGTCCTTGCCATTTTCCAGCAATTAGTCATCCATCTAATGCAGTAATTTTTAATGTTGGCTGTCCATTCTTATCACGTGGGTTCTGGCTTTTAAACAAAAGTACTGATGCCTGGGCACACCCCTCCCCCACCTCAGGTGTCAGATTTAATTGTCTTGGGTATGTTTTAAAGCTTCTCAGGTCATTCCAGATGCGGAACCAAGCCTCAGGCCTGACGATACTGCAGTGCAAGGGCAGACAGAGATGAGGATAGTCCTATGCCCTGATCTGTATGTGGCCTTTGCCAATTTCTGTGGTGTAACACTCTTACATTGCTCTAAAAAATGAAGTCTCTTCAAAAGAAAAGAAATGTAAATACACTGTTGCCTGTTTTAAGCTACCAACAGTACATTAACTGGCTTGCCGAATTTCTAAAAAATTAAAAATCAAATTTTATGAAGTGACAGGAGCCAAACCCAGCACAGTAGTGAATGAGGGGTGAAATAGGGGGGTAAACAATGGAGCCATAGGGACCAAGTGTGGAAGCCTCTCTTCCTCTATGCTAGCACCATGTGTCAGCAAACTACAGGTGTGTGCTTGATTCTTGTTTCATTTCTGATCCAGCCACCTTCCTGATCTCTCTTATTAATGCTCACATTTTTCACTGACTTATTTTTCTGGGTAGAATATCAGATCATCTACGAATAATTGTGTTTCTCTTTGCTATTGTTGCTTTATGTTTTGTTTACTGTCTTAAGATCTTCTAGGACAATATTAATAGTGGTAAAAGGCATCTTCAGCTTCTTCCTGATTTAAAAAAAATTTTAATGCTTTATATATTTTTCAGAGAGAGAGAGAGACAGAGCATGAGCAGGGGAGGGGCAGAGAGAGGGGGAGACCCCAGAATCCAAAGTAGTGTCCAGGCTCTAAGCTGTCAGCAGAGTCCAACACGGAGCTTGAAGCTACAAACCTTTAGATCATGACCTGAGTCAAAGTCAGCCACTTAACTGACTGACCCACCCAGGCTTCTTTCTGATTTAAAAAAAAACACTTCCACTATTTTGTGTTAAGTGTAGTGTGTGTGTGTGTATATACACAAGTATTTCTGTATATACATGTGTGTATATACACAAGTATTTCTGTATATACATGTGTGTATATACACATACACACATATAGCTGTGGCATGGGGAAGAAGGGACTTTCTAGGTGTGGTCTGTGAAAGGGAAGAGTCATGGGGTTCTGTAAAGAGAAATAAATGCACATGGCACAGTGGATATGCTGTGCAGCCCTGCCCTGCAAAATGTTTTGTGTAACGAATCCACAGTGGAAATGTCTGAGTCCTTGGATGGTCAGGGTCGAGGTGAGGTGTTGGCTGTTGCTGGTGAGAACTGACCAGCATCAGGGTGGGTAAGGGAGAGATTCCCAGGGTCAGACTCCTTTGAAAATCACAGTGATAAGCCCACCCACAGGAAGGGGATGCAGGCAGAAAGCAGCCCCACCAGCTGTGTGGCAAGAAATGCTGGCTCTGATTGGGACTCCTAATCTACCCATCTTTACAGTCTCCAACCATATTCACATACTTGATCTCATCTGTTCTCACAACCATCCTATGAAGAAGAATCATAGAAGAATCCCCATCCTCCTGATGCAGAAAATGAAGCTCAGAAAAGTAAGCTGTAAGAGGCAAAGCTGGATAGCAGACTCAGCCCCTCCTACTTTCTGTGATGCTCTTGACTCTCAGACTGGAAACTCAGTGTGGCAAGTAGCAGGCTTGAGACCAAGGGCACAGGGAAATGTCCAGTTGAGTTATCTATTGTGCTGCAGGTGCACTGTTAACTTCTTCCCTAAATATTTTTCGCCATCATGCAGACATAGGTAAGGCTGCTTTTATACCAACAGTAGGATTTTTTTTGTGCTTGGTGACCCTGAGCCTGTGTTGATGAGGGACCTTTATGAGATTGTATAAAGGCTGTCCGGGCTCCCTCAGTGACAGAGAGTGATGTGTGAAAGATCCCTGCGCTGGCAAGCTCCCAACAGTGATGGTCTGGTTTCCCTTGAAGTTGAACTTCATCCTGGCCCAAGTGCAAGGAATAACCACAGTCACTGGAACAGGGAACAGAGTTCCACACAGGACCAGGACTCTCAGAGTCCTGGGGTACATGGTGGGAAGAAGTGTGTATTAGTTGGCTATTTTAAAAAGTGATTCAGGAAGGCCTGAGCAAAGCTCTTCACCACCGTTGTTTTATGTTCTGTAGGAGTACTTGTTGGAGCACCGGGGCCACAAGAGAAAAACACAATCAAGCCTGCCTCCTTCAACCCCGCTGTGCCTGCAGCAGCTCATACCTCTCCTTCTCGGCCTGCCACAAAAATAGCCACGTGTTTCTTGGAGCCATGGGACTAACTGATTTCTCACCATCTAGGCTCCAGGTGAGGGGCTCCTCCAGATCATCAGACAGTTGAGCTGCTTTTTGTCCAGGGGTGAAGCTGACGGCTTGGGTGGCATATGGAAAGGCACAGCCTAGTCTTGTTTCTAGAAGCAGAAGATTGGCTGGAAAGTGCTTGAGGTGTAAAGGAGATGACAGGTTTTCATTTGGGTCCAGGTGGTATGATCCCAACCGATCGCATTTCTGAGTCACAGTTTGTTTATCTAGAAAATAGAGGGTTAGGTACATGGTTGGGGAGAGGTTTGTGATTGGAGGCCTTCTGAGGGCTGGCAGTGAGAGACAGTTATGCAGACATTCACCTTATACTAATGTATTATTATATGTTACACTGCATTTACATGGTGGGCACTTGTGTATGTCTTATAGTCACATAAAAGATATTATTTAAATTAAAAAACGAGAGTTGTGATAGTATTTCACAGGATTATTGTGATAAGTAAAGGAGAGCCCTGGGTGGATAGTAAGCAGTCCTGTGCAGGTGGCATGGTGTATGAGAATGAGCCCATCTTTATCACCACTGTAGCCAGTCCACGTAGATATTACAGGACCACAGGATAGCAGCGGAATGTGTGCAAAATGCAGAGCTGGGATCCTTCTGGTGATGGATATACACCAGTCTCAAATCCCTTCCTGTGCCAGCAAAGGGATTTCAGGAGTGGAACTTTAAAAGCAGAAGCTTCTGGAAAGGTGTTATTGGCCAAAGCTGTATGCTTTATTTCTCTCTCTCTTGTCTTTACCCATTCAAATCTTCCCCTCATTGTGGACCCATCTGCTGTGTAATCACAGAAGAAGCCCCCAACCCCTTCCTTCCTCTTCCTCCAACCTCCTCTGTCTGCTCCCATCCCCCACCTCATGCCATCCTCCTTACTCCTCTGATGCCACATGTTCATCACATCCCTCTCTTTTGGGGCCTCCTCTCTCTCATGGGCCTCCTCTCTCTCAGTCTCTCTCTCTCTCTCTCTCTCTCCATCTCTTTCTAATCCCTTTATTCTCTAAGTTCTTGGACACCTAAACTGGGCTGGCCTGGCCAGGCACTGAGCTATGGACTTAGGTGAGCATCTGAAGGAATGTCAGTCTCCTGCCCTTGATGACTCATGCACAGACCCTCAGAGTTGAGAGATGTGAAGTTGGGACTCAAGAGTGGTCTAGCTGGGGCTTTGCCTAAGGAAGAACCTTCCCCTGGTGTAACAGTGCCATCAAGCTAGAACTCGTTATGGAATTCAGTAGTGCTTGGTTCCATTCCTTGTTTTTACCTGTATTTCATTTCATTGTGGTTTCAATCCATCCCTTCCACTTGACAAGTCTGAAGGCTTTAGATGTATATAGAGGAGATTATGATATAGCTTTCAAATACATGAAATTTGCCCCAGTAATAGTTTGCAGCACAAGGTCTGTGGTTATTTTTTCAAAGCTCTAAAAGCATTTCATAGCAAATGTGTAGCACTCAGCTGAGATAAGACCAAACTGGAAGAACTGCCAATGATTGCATTATAGGTTCTGTAAGGCAAAGATGAGATCAATAATCAGAACATCCAGTTTGCTGGGTGCTTACCTGGCACTGGACCAAGAGCTTTTCAGATATGACCTTCTCCCCAGTCTTCAGCACAATGTCAGAGTTCAATACTTGTACGATCCCTAACACATAGATGAAGAGATGAGGATTTAGAGAGGTTAAATCTAACCTCTTCCCAAGGTCACATTCCAGAGTCTGGCATGTGTATAGCACTTTCTCCAGAGTCCTTTGACTTCATGTAAAGAGACTAGATCCAGGATGTCCAGTTTTAGCCTCTCTGACTGTGCTGGATCCTCTGGGCCCTGCATATGGGAGGCTGACCTGCGTGGGCTTCCTGCTGAGTTTGGGAGGGTGTTTATTGCTCAGCTCCTTCCTGCAGTGTCCCTAAGGCCAGGGGAGCCCTCTTGCTCCAGGTCACAGCCCTGTCAGGCTATCCCTCTACATGGTGCCCTCTGGCTCCAGAGTCTGGTGACTGCTGCCTCTCCTGCTCCTTCTGGTTTCCTTAGACCTTAGCAGACAGGACCATTCCTCTCTTTGTAAATAGTTCCTTCATATGACTCACCTTGACTGTGCCATCCATTTCCTACTGGGAGCCTGACTGATTCACCAGCCTCATTCTTAAATTATGTGAACTTGCAAGCCACTTAAGTTCCTTGGACCTAACTTTTTTTGTTGTTTTTTAAAGTTTGTTTATTAATTTTGAGAGGGACAAAGACAGCACACGTGGGGGCATGCACAGAGAGGGAGACAGAGAATCTCAAGCAGGCTCTACAGAGCCTGGCATGGGACCTGAATGCACAAGACCACAAGATCATGACCAGAGCTAAAACCAAGAGTCAGATGCCTAACCAACTGAGCCACCTAGATGCCTCTATTTTTAAAAATTATCTTGTGATCATTCACCTTGCTAAACTTTCTAATAGTTCTTATAAAATTTAAATTCATTCCCTTGTGATTTCAAATCATCATACTGGTAAATTCCAATATACACACAGATCTTGCTTTCCATGCCTTCAATATGCATGGATACCAGTTACTATAGTTTACTTAAATAACACTGGTCCTCCAGCAACACAGTTCAAATTTCAGTTACCATGAAATATGAACCGTAATTGCATAAAGTACAAATTTTTTACTAGCTCTTCGGTGCACAAATCACTACATAATAACAGATGCACATCATGATCAGTGACCTATCACACCAATTCTTTCAGTCTTTTTTTAACTTAAAAAATTTAAATCTAACTTAGTTAACATGGTATAATAATTATTTCAGAAATATAATTTAGTAATTCATCACTTACTTACAACACCCAGTGCTCATCCCTACAAGTGTCCTCCTAAATGCCCCTTGCCCATTTAGCCCATCCCCCCATCCAACACTCTGCCAGCAGCCCTCGGTTTGTTTTCTGTATTCAAGAGTCTCTTATGGTTTGTCTCCCTCTCTGTTTTTATATTATTTTTGCTTCCCTTCCCTTCTATTCATTTATTTTGTATCTTAAATTCCACTTATGAGTGAAATCATATATTTGTCTTTCTCTGACTGACATATTTTGCTTAGCATAATACACTCTAGTTCCATACACGTTGTTGCAAATGACAAGATTTCATTCTTTTTGATCAGTGAGTAATATTCCATGATTATATATATTTATAATATATATCATATTTATATGATACATGCACATATATCATATATATACCACAACTTCTTCAACTTCTTTATCCATTCATCTGTTGATGGATATTTGGGGTCTTTCCATACTTTAGCTTTTGTCAATAGCACTGCTATAAACACTGAGGTGCATGTGCCCCTTTGAAACAGCACTCCTGTATCCTTTGGATATATACCTAGTAGTGCAATTACTGGGTCATATGATAGTTCTATTTTTAATTTTTTGAGGAACCTTTGTACTGTTTTCCAGAGGGGCTGCACCAGTTTGCATTCACACCAGCAGTGCAAAAGGGTTCCTCTTTCTCTGCAACCCCTTCAACATCTGTCATTGCCTGATGTTAATTTTAGCCATTCTGAATGGTGTGAAGTGGTATCTCATTGTGGTTTTGATTTGTATTTCCTTGATGATGAGTAATGTTGAGCATCTTTTCATGTGTCCATTAGCCATCTGGATGTCTTCTTTGGAAAAATGTCTATTCATGTCTTCTGCCCATTTCTTTATTGGATTATTTGTTTTTTGGGTGTTGAGTTTGATAAATTATAGATTTTGGATACTAGCCCTTTCTTTATGTGATATGTCATTTGCAAATATCTTCTCCCATTCATTGTTTCCCTTTTAGTTTTGTTGATTGTTTCCTTTGCTGTGCAGAAGCTTTTTATCTTGATGAGGTCCCAGTAGTTCATTTTTGCTTTTGTTTCCCTTGCCTCTGGAAACATGTCAAGTAAGAAATTGCTGCGACTGAGGTTAAAGAGGTTGTTGCCTGTTTTCTCCAGTAGGATTTTGATGGTTTCCTGTATTACATTAAGGTCTTTCATCCATTTTGAGTTTATTTTTATGTATGGTATAAGAAAGTGGTCCAGGTGCATTCTTCTGCATGCCACTCTCCAGTTTTCCCAGCGCCATTTGCTGGAGGAACTGTCTTTTTTCCATTGGAGATTCTTTCCTGCTTTGTCAAAGATTAGTTGGCCATATGTCTGTGGGTCCATTTCTGGATTCTCTATTTTGTTCCATTCATCTATGTGTGTGTTTTTATGTCAGTGCCATACTGTCTTGATGATTACAACTTTGTAATACATCTTTTTTCCCTTGAAGTTGTTTTATTTTATTTTTTAATAGTTTATTGTCAAGTTGGTTTCCATATAACACCCAGTGCTCAACCCCACAAGTGCCCTCCTCCATGTCCATCTCCTCCCCCCCACCACGCATCAGTCCTCAGTTTGTTCTCAGCATTCAAGAGTCCCTCATGGTTTGCCTCTCTCCCTCTCCTCCACTATTTCCCCCCTTCTTCTCCCCCATGGTCCTCCGTTAAGTTCCTCCTAATCCTCCTATACGTGCAAACATATGATATTTNTGCTATTGCTGGGTCATAGGGGAGTTCTATTTCTAATGTTTTGAGGAACCTCCACACTGTTTTCCAGAGAGGCTGCCCCAGTTTACATTCCCACCAAGAGTGTAGGAGGGTGCCCCTTTCTCCACATCCTTGCCATGCTGGTGTTATTTTGATAGGGATTGGATTGAATATTTAGGCTACTTTGGGTAGTATCAACATTTAAACAGTATTTATTCTTCCAATCCATGAGCATGGAATGTTTTTCCATTATTTTGTGTCTTCAAATTTCTTTCATAAGCTTTCTATAGTTTTCAGTGTATAGATTTTTCACCTCTTTGGTTAGGTTTGTTCCTAAGTTTTTGTTTTGTTTTGTTTTGGGTGTTTTTTTTTTGTTTGTTTTGTTTTGTTTTTGTGAAATTGTGAGTGGGATTGATTCCTTGATATCTCTTTCTGCTGCTTCATGATTGGTATATAGAAATGCAACCAATTTCTGTACACTGATTTTATATCTTGTGATTCTGCTGAATTCATGGATCAGTTCTAGCAGTTTTTTGATGAAGTCTTTTGGGTTTCTACATAGAGTATCATGTCATCTGCAAAGAGTGAAAGTTTGACTTCCTCCTTACTGATTTGGATGCCTTTTATTTCTTTGTGTTGTCTGATTGCTGAGGCTAGGACTTCCAATACTATGTTAAATAACACTGGCAAGAGTGGATATCCCTGTTGTGTTCCTGATCTTTGAGGAAAAGCTCTGTTTTTCCCCATTGAGGATGATATTAGCAGTCAGTCTTTTGTATATGGCTTTTAAGATCTTGAGGTATGATCCTACTATCCCTTCTTTCTTGAGGGTTTTTATCAAGAAAAGATGCTGTATTTTGTCAAATGCTTTCTCTGCATCTGTTGAGAGGATCATGTAGTTCTTATCCTTCTATTATTAATATGATGTATCACATTGATTTGTAGATATTGAACCAACCCTGCATCCCAGGAATAAATCAGACTTGATCGAGGTGAATTATTCTTTCAAGGTATTGTTGGATCCAGTTGGTTAGTATCTTGTTGACAATTTTTGCATCCATATTCATCAGGGTAATTGGTCTGTAGTTCTCCTTTTTACTGGGGTCTTTGTCTGGTTTTGGAATCAAGGTAACGCTGGTGTATAGAATGAGTTTGGAAGTTTTCCTTCCATTTCTATTTTTTTTGGAACAACTTCAAAAGAGTAGGTGTTAACTCTTTAAATATTTGGTAGAATTCACCTGGAAAGCCATCTGGCCCTGGACATGGGTCTGTTAAAGTTTTCTATTTCCTCCTGTTTCAGTTTTGGTAGTTTGTACATTTCTTCCAGATTGCACAACTTGTTGGCATATAATTGCTCATAATATTCTTACTCTTATTTATATTTCTGTGGGGTTGGTTCATTTCCTTTTCCTTTTTGATCACTCTGGCTGGGGTTTATCAATTTTGTTAATTCTTTAAAAGAAGTAGCTCATGTTGATTTCTGCTCTAATCTTTATTATTTACCTTCTTTTGCTGGTTTTGGGCTTTATTTGCTGTTGTTTTTCCAGCTCTGTTTGAAAGGCCTGGATTGCTATATAGTTCCCTCTTATGACTGCCTTTGCTGCATCCCAGAGGTATTAGGCTCTTGTGTTTTCACTTTTATTGGCTTCCATGTACTTTTTAATTTTCTCTGTAATTTCTTGTTAACCCATTTATTCTTTAGTAGGGTGTTCCTTAATCTCCAAGTATTCATGGTATTTCCAATTTTTTTTCTTGTGGTTGATTTTGAGTTTCATAGCATTGTGGTCTGGAAATATGCAATGTATGATCTCAATCTTATTGCACTTGTTGAAGGTTGATTTGTGTCACTGTGTGATCTATTCTTGAGAATGTTCCATGTGCACTTGAGAAGAAAGTGTATTCTGCCACTTTAGGATGAAGTGTTCTGAATATATCTATTAAGTCCATCCAGTACAGTGTGCCATTAATTGCCATTGTTTCCTTGTTGATTTTCGGCTTAGATGATCGGTCCATTGCTATAAGTGGAATGTTGAAGTCCCCTACTATTATGGTATTAATTTCAATTAGTTTCTTTACTTTTGTGATTAAATGATTTATATATTTGGGTGTTCATGTTAGGGGCATAAATATTTACAATTGTTAAATCTTGGTGGATAGACTCCTTAATTATGATATAATGTCCTTCTTCATCTTTTATTAAAGTCTTTATTTTAAAATTTAGTTTGTCTGATATAAGTATGGCTACTCCAGCTTTCTTATGATGAATATTAGTATGATTGATGGTGCTCCATCTCCTTATTTTTTTATTTTGTTTTATTATTATTTATTTTTTATGAATATAATTTATTGTCAAATCGGCTTACATACAACAACCAGTGCTCATCCCAACAAGTGCCCTCCTCAATGCCCAATATCCATATTCCCTCTCCCTCACCCCCTGTTCCCCCTTAGTTTCTTCTCTGTATTTAATAGTCTCTTGTGGTTTGCATCCCTCCCTCTCTTTTTGTATCTATTTTTCCCCCTTCTTTTACCCCATGGTCTTCTGTTCAGTTTCTCAAGATCCACATATAAGTGAAAATATATATCTGTCCTTCTCTGATTGACTTATTTCACTCAGCATAATACCTTCCAGTTTCATCCATGTTGCTGCAAATGGCATGATTTCATTCTTTCTCATTGCCAAGTAGCATCCCATTGCATATTTAAACCACATATTCCTTATCCATTCAATATTTGATATACATTTAGGCTCTTTCCATAATTTGGCTATTGTTGAAAGTGCTGCTATAAACATTGGGGTACACGTACCACTATGCATCAGTACTCCTGTATCCCTTCGGTAAATTCCTAGTAGTGCTATTGCTGGGTCATAGGGTAGCTCTATTTTTAATTTTTTGAGGAACTCCACACTGTTTTCCAGACCAGCTGCACCAGTTTGCATTCCCACCAATAGTGCAAGAAGGTTCTCGTTTCTCCATATCCTCACCAGTATCTGTAGTTTGCTGATTTTTTGTTTGTTTGTTTCTTTATTTTCGAGAGAGAGACAGACAGAACGAACATGAGTGGGGGAAGAGCATAGAGAGAGGGAGACACAGAATTCGAAGCAGGCTCCAGTCTCTGAGCTGTCAGCACAGATCGCGACGCGGGGCTCAAACTCACGAACCATGAGATCATGACCTGAGCCGAAGTCGGACACTTAACCGACTGGGCCACCCAGACGCCCCTGATTTGTTTATTTTAGCCACTCTGACCATTGTGAGGTGGTATTTCAGTGTGGCTTTGATTTGCATTTACCTGATCATGAGTGACATTAAGCATTTTGTCTTCTTTGGAAAAGTATCTGTTCATGTCTTCTGCCCATTTCTTCACTGTAGTATTTGTTTTTTGAGTGTGGAGTTTGGTGAGTTCTTTATAGATTTTGGTTGCCTTTTAGTTTTGTTGTTTCCTTTGCTGCACAGAAGCTTTTTATCTTGATGAGTTTGGTGAGTTCTTTATAGATTTTGGTTGCCTTTTAGTTTTGTTGGTTGTTTCCTTTGCTGCACAGAAGCTTTTTATCTTGATGAGGTCCCAATAGTTCACTTTTGCTTTTAATTCCCTTGGCTTTGGATATGTGTTGAGTAAGAAATTGCTGCGGCTGAGGGTGAGGAGGTTGTCACCTGCTTTCTCCTCTAGGGTTTTGATGGTTTCCTGTCTCACATTAGGTCTTTCATCAATTTTGAGTTTATTTTTGTGTATGTTGTAAGAAGGGTCTAGTTTCATTCTTTTGCATGTCACTGTCCAGTTCTCCCAGCACTGTTTGCTAAAGAGATTGTCTTTTTTCCATTGGATGCTCTTTCCTGCTTTGTCAAGGATTCCTTGGCCATACATTGGTGGATCCAATTCTGGGTTCTCTGTTCTATTTCACTGGTCTATGTGTCTGTTTATATGCCAATACCGTACTGTCTTGATGATTACAGCTTTGTAATACATCTTGAAGTATGGGTATGTGATGCCTCCTGCTTTGGTTTTCTTCTTCAGTATTACCTTGGCAATTCAGGGTCTTTTGTGGTTCCATACAAGTTTTAGGATTGCTTGTTCTAGCTTTGAGAAGAATGCCAGTGTAATTTTGATTGGGATTGCCTTGGATGTGTAGATTGCTTTGGGTAGTATTGACATTTTAACAATATTTGTTCTTTCAATCCATGAGCATGGAATGTTCTTTCCATTTCTTTGTGTCTTCTTCAATTTCTTTCATAAGCTTTCTATAGTTTTCAGCATACAGGTCTTTTACATCTTTGGTTAGGTTTATTCCTAGATATTTTATGGTTCTTGGTGCAATTGGAATTGGTATCAGTTTCTTTATTTCTATTTCTGTTGCTTCATTATTGCCATATAAAAATGCAACCAGTTTCTGTACATTGATTTTGTACCCTGCAATTTTGCCAAATTCCTGTATCAGTTCTAGGAGTCTTTTGGTGGAGTCTTCAGGTTTTCCGTGTAGAGTATCATGTCACCTGTGAAAAGTGAAACTTTGACTTCTTTGCCAATTTTGATGCCTTTTACTTCATTTTGTTGTCTGATTGCTGATGCTAGGATTTCCAACACTATGTTAAACAACAGTGGTGAGAGAGGACATCCCTGTTGTGTTCCTGATCTCAGGGGGAAAGCTCTCAGTTTTTCTCCACTGAGGATGATATTAGCTGTGGGCTTTTCATATGTGGCTTATATGATGTTTAAGTATATTCTTTCTATCCTGACTTTCTTGAGTGTTTTTATTAAGACAGGATGTTGTATTTTGTCAAATGCTTTTTCTGCATCTATTAACAGGATCATATGGTTCTTACCCTTATTTTGTTAATGTGATGTATCACATTGACTGATTTGCAAATATTGAACCAGCCCTGTAGCTTAGGAATGAATCTCACTTGATCACGGTGAGTAATTATTTTTATATGTTGTTGAATTCTATCTCTTAATATCTTTTTGAGAATATTTGCAGCCATGTTCATCAGAGCCATGTTCATCCAGGCCTGTACATCATATTGGCCTGTAATTCTTCTGTTTTGTGGGAGTCTCTGGTTTAGGAATCAAGATAATGCTGGCTTCATAGAATGTGACCAGAAGTTTTCCTTCCATTTCTTTTTGGAACAGCTTGAGAAGGATAGGTATTAACTATGCTTTAAGTGTCTGGTAGAATTCCTCAGGGAAGCCATCTGTTCCAGGACTCTTCTTTGTCGGGAGATTTTCGGTAATTCATTCCATTTCTTCACTAGTTACAGGTCTGTTCAAATTTTGTATTTCTTCCTGTTTGAGGTTTGGTAGTGTTTGGGTATCTAGGAATTTGTCCATTTCTTCCAGGTTGTCCTGTTTGTCGGCATATAATTTTTCATAGTATTCTCTTATAATTGTTTATATTTCTGAGGGATTCGTTGTAATAAATCCATTTTCATTTGTGATTTTATGTATTTGGGTCCTCTTTTCTTTTTGAGAAGTCTGGCTGGGGGGTTATCAATTTTGTTTATTTTTTCAAAAAACCAACTCTTAGTTTCATTGATCTATTCCACTGATTTTTGGATTCTATTTTGTTTAGTTCTGCTCTGATCTTTATTATTTCTCTTCTGCCGGGTTTGAGGTTTCTTTGTTCTTCTCCTTCTAGTCCCTTTAAATTAGAGTCTGTTTTGGGGATTTTTCTTGTTTCTTGAGATAGGCTTGGATTGCAATGTATTTTCCTCTTAGGGACTGCTTTTGCTGCATCCCAAAGAGTTTGGATTGGGGTGTTTTCATTTTCATTTGTTTCCATATATTTTTAAATTTCTTCTGTAGTTGTCTGGTCGACCCATTCATTCTTTAGTAGGATGTTCTTTAACCTCTATGCATTTGGAGGTTTTCCAAACTTTTTCCTGTAGTTGATTTCAAGTTTCATAGCATCGTGATCTGAAAGTGTACATGGTATGATCCAAATTCTTTTGTATTTATTGAGGGCTATTTTGTGAACCCGTATGTGATCTGTCTTGGAGAAAGTTTCATGTGTACCCGAAAAGATTGTATATTCTGCTGTTTTTGGATGAAAAGTTCTAAATTTATCTGTCAAGTCATCTGGTCCAGTGTATCATCCAGGGACATTGCTTCTTTAGTGATTTTCTGTCTAGTTGATCTGTCCATTGCTGTAAGTAGAGTATTAAAGTCCCCTGAAATTACTACATTCTTACCAATAAGATTGCTTAGGTTTGTGAATAATTGTTTTATATATTTGGGTGTCTCTAAATTCACTGCATAAACATTTATAATGTTAGCTCTTCTTGATAGATAGACCCCGTAATTATGATATAATGCCCTTCTTCATCTCTTATTATAGTGTTTAGTTTGAAATGTAGTTTGTCTGATAGAAGTATGGTTACTCCAACTTTCTTTTGATTTCTAGTAGCATGAGAGATGGTTCTCTATCCCCTAACTTTTAATCTGAATGTGTCCTCAGGTCTAAAATGGGTCTCCTGTAGACACAAATAGATGGGTCTTTTTTTTTTTTTTTTGGGTC
>NW_027530636.1:606705-625925 GCF_008692635.1 Crocuta crocuta
TTTTGGTCCGTTCTGATACCTATGTCTTTTGATTGGAGCATTTAGTCCATTTACATTCAGTGTTATTATTGAAAAAAAATGGGTTTAGAGTCATTGTGTTATCTGTAGGTTTCATGCATGTAATGATGTCTCTGGTCCTTTGTGGTCTTTGTAATACTCACAGAGTCCTCCCTTAGGATCTCTTGTAGGGCTGGTTTAGAGGTGATGAATTCCTTCAGTTTTTATTTGTTTGTGAAAACCTTTATCTCTCCTTCTATTCTGAACGAGTGGCTTGCTGGATAAAGGATTCTTGGCTGTATATTTTTCCTATCCATCACATTGAAAATTTCCTGCCACTCCTTTCTGGCGTACCAAGTTTCAGTAAATAAGTCTGCTACTACCCTTATGTGTCCACTCTTGTAGGTTAAGGCCCGTTTATTCCTGGCTGCTTTCAAAATTGTCTCTTTATCTTTGTATTTTGCCATTTTCTTTTTTTTTTTAATTTTTAATTTTTTATTTATTTCTAGGAGAGAGAGAGAGACAGCGTGAGCAGGGGAGGGTCAGAGAGAGAGGGAGTCACAGACTGAAACAGGCTCCAGGCTCTGAGCTGGCAGTCAGCACAGAGCCCGATGCGGGGCTCGAACCCATGAACCGCGAGATCATGACCTAAGCGAAAGTCGGACGCTTAACCGACTAAGCCACCCAGGCGCCCCTGTATTTTGCCATTTTCACTATGATATGTCGTGTAGAAGATTGATTCAAGTTACATCTAAAGGGAGTTCTCTGTGCCTCCAGGATTTCAGTGACTGTTTCCTTCCCCACATTGGGGAAGTTCTCAGCTATGATTTGTTCAAGCACACCTTTGGCCCCTTTTTCTCTCTCTTTTTCTTTTTTTGGAACTCCTATGATGCGGATATTGTTGTATTTCATTGAGTCACTTAGTTCTCTCATTCTTCCCTTGTGATCCAGAATTTCTTTTATATCTGTTTTTCTCAGCTTCATCTTTTTCCATAATTTTATCTTTTGTTTCACCTATTCTCCCCTCTATCTCTTCAATTCTGGCTGTCATCACCTCTAGTTTACTTTGCACCTCATTTTGCATTTTTAAATTCATCATGACTATTTTTTAGTTCCTTGATCTCTGCACCAATAGTTTCTCTGCTGTATTCTCTTTTTTTAAAAAAAATATTTTTAACATCTATTGATTTTTGAGAGAAAGAGATAGAGAATGAGCAGGGGAGGGGCAGAGAGAGAGAGACACAGAATCCAAAGCAGGCTCCAGGCTCTGAACTGTCAGCACAGAACCCAATGCAGGGTTTGAACCTACAAGCAGTGAGATCATGATCTGAGCTGACGTCAGACACTTAACTGACTGAGCCACCCACGCTCCCCATTTCTCTGTTGTCTTCTATGCTTTTTTCAAGTCCAGTGATTTATCTTATGACTATTATTCTAAATTCTTGTTCAGTTGTATTGTTTATATCTCTTTTGAGTAATTCTTTAGCTGTCATTTCTTCCTGGTATTTCTTTTGAGGACAATTCTTCCATTTCATAATTTTGGCTACTTTTCTGTCCTTTGTATGTTTTAGAAGCTTTTTACATGTCCTGCACCTGAGAGCACTACTATATTAACGTGGGGTCATACACTGTCCAAGGCCTGGCCCTTCAGGAGATGTTTTTTGGAGAGTGCTATTTGCTCTCTGTTGTTGTGACTTTGGTTATGTTATCTCCCTACTTGTAGTGATGTTTCGAACCCTCCACTAGGTGTGGTTTGATTTGTTTGTTGAAACAGCCCTGGAAAGGAAAACAAAGAACAAACAGAAAACAAAAACACTCAAACACACAAAGAAACAAAAAACCCAAAAACAAAAAAACAGAAACACCAGCTACAAGGAAACAATGGGGTGTAGGTGGTGCTGATGTAAGAGGCCTTATTCCATGCAGAGAGAGAAATGACAGGGGTGGAAAAAAAGAAATGATAAAACTTGACCAGAGAAAAAATACAGCTTAATCCAGAGAGAGAGAAAGGAAAATGAAGAAGGAGGCAGAGAAAATGAAAAAGAAAATAAAATTATCCAAAGAAACTATACTTCTTAATCCAGAGAGAGAGAGAAAGAAGAATAAAGAAGGAAGTGTGGAAAAACTATCAAGAGAATGGATTAAATATGTCTGCTTGAACAAACCAAGAACCAGAGTAACCAGGCTAGAGTAGGGAAGAGATAAAGAGGAAAGGAAGGAAGAATATATCTATATAATAAGAACTGTCTGAGAATTAAATCATGCACTGATCTGTAGGAGGGGCCATCTGATTCATCAGCATCAATCCTGCTCCAGTAGATTCGCAATTTCTCCCCTGTGGGACCCACTGTCAGGTCACTGAAGTTCCTCCTTGTTGTTGATGGGGAGAAAAATGGTGACACCCCAGTCTCTCCTCCATGGACCAGGTGTCCCAACCCACTCGGCTAGAACCATCCTCACTGTGCTGCAGGCACAAATGAGGTAGTTTGTCCCACTCTGTCAATTCCCATGCCCTGGCGCTTGGCTGGGATTCAAACTCCTACTCCATTGTGCCCTGGTACAGGAGAAGCACCACTCTGCCCGATATGTGGTCCCCAGCTGGTGGGCACAGGCAGGCTTTGTCAGTCCCACAGCACTCCAGGGAGGGGTTTGCTTTCTCCTACTGTGGACTGTACCCCTGACCTAGCCACTGAGTCCGGGACTGGCTTCCTTCCTCCCCAGGTGCCCAATCTGGGCAGCTGGCCCCAGTCTGGAGAAAACCTCTCACTTAGAGATTGGCTCTTTCTCCATCCTGGTCCATGATTTTTTTCTTGTCCAGATACAGTCCTATGCTTCCCCAGCCACTCTTTCTCTTCCCTTTGTCTCTCTGAAGAAGGGGATCCCTTCCCTCCATTTGTCTTATCTCTCCCAGTTCACAATCATGAACTTATGGCTCATCAGGTTGTCCTGGTGGATCCCTGGAAACAATTGTCTCTTTTCTTTCTGGACTTTTGGAGTTCAAAGTCCTTTAGCTTCAATACTACTTTGTTTGTGAGATGAGGGAACTTTGGATTCCTCTACTTCTACACCACGTTGTCCTCTCCTCCTCTCCATCCTTACTTTCCATCTGCAGGTGTTTTTAGGTCTAAAATGTTCTCTTGTAAACAGCATATAGACGACAGGTCTGTTTTCTTACCCATTCTGATACCCTATGTCTTTTGA
Organism: Crocuta crocuta; assembly: GCF_008692635.1. Classification (NCBI taxonomy): domain Eukaryota; kingdom Metazoa; phylum Chordata; class Mammalia; order Carnivora; family Hyaenidae; genus Crocuta; species Crocuta crocuta. The sequence continues at coordinate 609,904 of NW_027530636.1, forward strand.
TTGGAACTTTTAGTCCATTAACATTTAGAGTGAGTACTGAAATATATTAATGTAGTGTCAATGTGTTGCCTATAGAGTTGGTGCTGTTCTCTAGTCCTTTCTAGTCTTTGTTGCTTTTGACCTTTTTTAAAAAAAATGTTTATTTATTTATTTTTGAGAAAGAGCATACAAACAGGGGAGGGACAGAAAGAGAGCCACAGAATGTNAATGTTCTCTGCTATAATTTGTTAAAAGACTCCTTCAGCCCCTTTCCCTCTTCTGGAATTCCTATGATATGGATATTATTCCGTTTGAGTGTATCGCTGAGCTCTCGAACTCTCCNAGGGGAGGGACAGAAAGAGAGCCACAGAATGTGAAGCAGGCTCCAGGCTCTGAGCTGTCAGTGCAGAGCCCAATGTGGAGCTCAAACCCACAAACTGTGAGATCATGACCTGAGTTGAAGTCGGACACTGACTGAGCCACCCAGGTGCCCGGGTATTTTTGGTTTGTTTCATCTTTTCTCCACTCAATGAGACCCCTTAAAATTGTTTTAGTGGTCATGAACTCCTTTATTTTTTGTTTGTCTGGGAAATTCTTTATTTCTCCTTCTATTTTGAATGACAGCCTTGCTGGATAAAGAATTCTTGGTTTTATATCATGATTCAGCACATTGAATATATCCTGCCACTCCTTTCTGGCCTACCAAGTTTCTCTGGATAAGTCTGCTGCAAACCTGATATGTCTTCCCTTATAGGTTAGGACATTTTCCCTTGTGCTTTCATAATTCTTTCCTTCTCTGTGTATTTTGTGAATTTGACTATGATATGCCTTGGTGATGGTTAGGGTTTTTTTTTTTAAATCTAATGGGAATTCTCTGTGCTTCTTGGATTTTGATGTCTGTGTCTTTCCCCAGATTGAAAGTTTTCTTCTATAATTTGCTCACATAAACCTGTCCCTTTTTTTCTCTCTTCATCTTTTGGGACTCCTATTATTTGGGTGTTACTACTTTTTAATAAGTCGCTGAGTTTTCTAAGTCTTGTGCTCTTTTCCCTTTGTTTTCCTTCTTATTTTTCTGGTTATTTATTCTCCATAATTTTGTCTTCTGTATCACTGATTTACTGCTCTGCTTCATCCATCCTTGCCACTGTAGCATTCATTCAATAATGCATCTCGGTTACAGAATTTCCTCCTGACTAGATTTTACTTCTTTTATCTCCACAGAAAGAGATTCTGTGCTTTTTTTCAAACTCAGCTAGTATTACTATCATGATTCTAAATTCTGGCTCAGACATCTTGTTGTATCGGTGTTGATTAAGCCCCTGACTGTCATTTCCTGTTCTTTCTTTCAGGGTGAATTCCTTCATTTTATCATTTTGGAGGAAGAAAAATTTTAATAAAATAAAAAATTAAAATTAAAAGAGGAGTCTGGGTGATTCAGTCAGCTAAGCAACCAACCTTGACTCGTGTCATGATCTCACAGTTTGTGGGTTTGAGCCCCACATCAGGCTCTGTGCTGACAGCTCAGAGCCTGAAGCCTGCTTTGGATTCTGCTGTGTGTGTGTCTCTCTCTCCACCATTTGCACTCTTTCTCTCAAAAATAAATAAACGTTAAAAAATTTTAATAAAAACAAATTAAAATTTAAAAATTAAAAATTGAAGACAAAACAAAAAATCAAATAAAGGAAGCTCGATCCCAGGTGTGTTTTGGTCTGTTTGTTTAAAGAAGCATGATAAGATAGACCAAAAAAGGGAAAGAAGAGAAAAGAAAAAAATGGTAAGAAAATTTTTAAAAAATCATTTAATAAAATAGAATAAAATAAAGTACAGAAAATGAAATAGAATAAAAGTTTTTAAATAAAAAATAATTTAAAAAGAAATCAAAATACTAAAATTTAAAAAAGTAAAATAAAATTTTCTCTTTATGTATCCAATGAAAATAAAAGGAAATAAGAGAAAACAAAATGGAAACAAGAACAGAAGCAAAAAAAAAACAAAACAAAACCGGAACTAATAAATGAACCAGCAAATAGAATGAAACCTGAATGTAGTTACACCCAGTTTCCCCTACAACTAAAACTATGAAGCCTTCTATAGTCCCTATATTAAGCAGGTGGAGGGACTTTTGTTGGTCTTCTAGGAGATATACTTGGAGGGCTCAGTAGGCGGGGCTTGGTATAATGGCTCCGTTCTCCACTAGCTGGCACTGCTTAGCTTACTGGCTCAGTGTGGCTTGCATGTACATGCGTGGGAGAGGTGGAAATGGCTTCACTCAGCTTCCTAGTCTCTGGCACAGGAACTTTGCACTCTCACAGACCTGCAGTCAAACACCTCTCCTTTGTCTCAGGCCTCTGTCCACTCCACACTTCTAACCTGTCAGGTGCCAGGCAGCACCTCCTTCCAGAGGTTTATCTCAGATGCAGTTGTGTTTCAAAAGTCCACACTTCAGAGACCCCTGTGGTTTGGACCCACGCCAATTCTCTTAGCGAAGATCTCACTGAGCAATGGCTGAGTGCTGGCTTCCCCCTGAAAATGTTTGTGTTATTGCACAGTGGCAGAGATTCAGAGACTGGCAAATCACAACACACAGCTGGCACCAGGTTTCACAGTATTCTGGAATCTTTGGCCCAATACCAGTGAACGTGGCTGCTCTCTGGAGTCCAGTGGGACCTTTGCCTGTTGGGAGGCCATATTGCCTCTACCAAATGCACTCCAAGCAGGGGGACTGCTTTTCCCAGTGTGGCTCATGGACCCTTCAGACCTCACTGCCTGTTCCTCAGGATTTGCCCTATTTCCTCACCAGAGTACCACTAAGCACTGAGCTCCAGACTTTCTGACTCTGCTCTCAACTGTTTATAGACTCCTGGTTGTACTGAGACCCTTTCCTTTCTCTCTGTCAGTGGTTTTGGTGAACAGATTTCTCGTTCAGTCCACTGCGAGTGTTTTCACTGTTTTTCCCTTTTTCTCTCCAACTACTTTTGGGAAACTGTTTTTCCTGTACTCTTCTAATGCACTTCTGTCCCCCTTTCTTTGTCCTTTCTCTGCCATAACAGTTCCCTACCCTCTGTCGCCTCTCTCTCCCACAGTTTACTTCTCTGCACCACATACCTACCAAGTTTTGTGGCTCAAGTTATAAAGATTGTTGTGTTAATATTTAGATCAATTCCCTAGGTGTGCAAAATGGCTTGGTGCTGATCTAGCTGCATTTCAGAGGTAAGACAAGCTGAGGTTCTCCGTACTGGTCCACCATCTTGTTCCAAAGTCAGGACCTTACTTTCTTTACCTGTCAGTTAGGGATCGTGATCCCTGACATTGCTTGCTGTGAATGTTGAAGAAAATAACAGATAGAAAGGCACTTTGGAAAACATAAAAAATGTATGCTAGCAATATAATTCTGTGAGGCACAGAATAGGCATTTAATATATAACCTGATTTGAATTAGAACATCTTTCATGAGAAAAACGAGACTCTTGAGATTTTGAGTATGTTTCTATTCTGAAGAGTCTGATAAAAGCAAAATAGTGGAAAGAGTATTGTAGAAGAGAATGAGAGGAAAGGAGATCTTTGTTTTGTTTTTTTGTTTTTTAGTGGTAGTGATGTTGTATTTAAAAAGCCCCTTTACTTAGGATCATGTGACAAAGCTACACATAATAAAAACATCAGAAAGTCAAGGTTGATTCCATCCAAGGTGATGGTCTTGGCCAAGAAGCAAAATAAACATGGCGCAGTTGTCCTAGAGGGTGCCTCTTGGTGAGTGTGCGCCAGAAGCCGTCTCTCAGCCCTGCCCAGCTAAAACTCACCAGCAGCTGTGGTTGCAACCTTCAAGCTGGGAAGGGCCACTTGGCCTTTTTCTTTCCCTTTCAAATGCCAGGCTGCCCTGAGTCCAGGCATGTCACCCCTGGGTGCAGGCACAGGAATGGAAGGTGTGCCTGCCAAGCCAAACTCCCTCATTTGAAAAACCTTTGCTCCATGGCCAGGTGTTTCAGCACCTCCCCACTCCCTGTCAGCAGAAGCTTCTGGAATTTCCCTGTCTGCAGAATGAGAACAGCCACACCAACATTCCTTCCCAAGGAGCTAATCCGAATACTGCCAACAAAAATCTTTGTAGAGGACTGAGACCGAGAGACGCTGAATTATGATTCAGAGGATATAGCTTGCTCATCAGTGTCTCATTCTCGGGAAATCTAATGGGAGCTCAGACCTCCAAGCTTTCTCTGTGTTCATTCCACCATTGCTTGACTCCTGAAGATGAAGTTGTGCTCGGCTATTTTATTGCTTGGGAACCAAATAAGTTTTTAAAAACTATCATTAAAAAATGGCTGTTAGAAACTGTTACATATGTTTTAAACAAATAGGCTTTAAATCTCCTAAACATTGTTTAAAAATTAAAGAACAAAACATTATAGCTCCTCAAGCAGTTTTTCTTTATTTAGGTGTGTTTTGTCAACCAACTGAAAAATGAAAGGTGACTTGTACACATCAGCAAGTTTGAAAAATTGTCCAACTGCATTTTGTATGGACAACTATCCTGTTTACTAGAGGAAAATGCTTTGAGGATGATGACTTTGTGTTTGATGTAGGCTATTTCCAGATCATGTTTTATAAATTGAAAGGGAAGATTTCTGATGAATAACCAGCTTCGGGTAGGGGAATTTCAGTGCACACAGCAGACGTTACCATTAGTCCATACCCACTCTCGCCTTCTGCCTCCCTAACAAAATCCTGAGCTGATTGAGGGTAATCTCAGTTAAAAGACTCAGCTTCCCAGATTGTCTTACAGTTAGGATGGCTGTGTGACTCACTCTGGTGATATGAAGTCACTAAGAGGGCCTCCAGAAGAGCTACTGGGACTGTACCCACCCCGAACACCCTGGCTGGGAGGTGGCCCCTACTCTTTGTGCAATGCATAAACACAGTGGGAGCCTAAGTCCCTGCTGGCCATGCTCTGGGCTTCCCCCTCTAGACTTCCTGTTACAGGTGAGAATAAACCCTGGAGTTCTGCCACTGTGCTTGCCTTACTGTTACAAGTAGCCGGGAACAATCCTAGCACAGAGAGGTGCGCCCAGGATGCCAGGCATTTTTAACCTGGGCCTCAGAGGGAGGTTCAACTGATCTACCCCTAGTCCTGGACGAGATGCTTATCAGCATCATGAATATAACAACGGGAGAAGTTTGCACAAGAAGTCCAATTAACCCCCACCTCCCCTTTGGTGAGCTGTTCCATTTTTGTCACCCTCTCTTTGACCCTTGAGCCTTGCTCCCAACCGACTCTCAGACCTGAAAAGGCTGCCTGGTCAGGGTCCCTGGGGGCCCCCGTAGGACGTCGGAGAGAGGGAAGGCCAGGGTGGGTTTTGGGATTCCCCACTTCCTCCGTATGAGGTTACCTTATCGCCTGAGTCCTGGCCTCCCAAGGAGGCACCCTGTTCACAACTTTCTGATTCAAAGTTCTGGACACTGCTCCCTGATCCCCCCAACTCCTTGCCCATGCACGTTGGGTCCAGGGCTGAGAACAGCTGGGCTGGAACTGCATGTGTAGCTGTACACCTCTGTACACCCTGGGCACATGTTGGTAACCAACCTTTCATGAAACCTCCCTTACCTGGTCCGGATTTAGGTGCAGTCTGTGTCTGGGGGCTCTGACAGGTACACATACTAAAGCACAGGGAGGACAGCATGGCATCATCACTGGACAGCCCATCCCCTAGCAGTGTTCTGTCCATCACACTGCCCCATTTACTCAGGACATAGAGGGAAGAGACCTTTTCATCAGTGATACGTTTTTTTTCTTTAATCATTTATTGTCAAGTTGGTTTCCATATAACATAACCCAGTGCTCATCCCCACAAGTACCCTCCTCCATGCCCATCACCCCTTTACCCTCCCCCCATCCCCATTAATCCTCAGTTTGTTCTCAGCATTCAAGAATCTAATGGTTTGCCTCCCTCCCTCTCCCCAACTATTTTCCCTCCTTCTACTCCCCCACGGTCCTCTGTTAAGCTCCTCCTAATCCTCCTATACGTGCAAACATATGATATTTGTCCTTCTCTGCCTGACTTACTTCGCTCAGCATAACAACCTCAAGGTCCATCCATGTTGCTACACATGGCCAGATTTCATTCTTTCTCATTGCCNTCTTTTCCTATTCCATCAGTTGCCTGTTAGTTTTGTTGCTTCCTTTGCCGACCAGAAGCTTTTTATCTTGATGAAGTCCCAATAGTTCATGTTTGCTCTTGATTTCTTGCCTTTGGAATGTGTCAAGTAAGAAAATGCTGAGGTTGAGGTCAAAGAGGTTGTTTCCTGCTTTCTCCTCTAGGATTTCAATGGTTTCCTGTCTCACATTCAGGTCCTTTATCCATTTTGAGTTTATTTTTGTGTATGGTGTGAGAAAATGATCTAGTTTCATTCTTCTGAGTGTTGTTGTCCAGTTCTCCCAGCACCATCTGTTAAAGAGGCTGTATTTTTTCCATTGGATTGTCTTTCCTGCTTTGTCAAGATTGGTTGGCCGTACACGTTTGAGTCCAATTCTGAGTTCTCAATTCTATTCCATTGGTTTATGTGTCTGTTTTTGTGCGAGTACTATATTGTCTTGATGATTATAGCTTTGTAGTAGAGGCTAAAGTCTGGGATGGTGACGCCTCCCGTTTTGGTTTTCTTCTTCAACATCACCCTTGGCTATTTGGGGTCTTCTGTGGTTCCATACAGATTTTAGGATAGTTTGTTCTAGGTTTGAGAAGAATGCTGGTGCAATTTTGATTGGGATTGCATTGAATGTGTAGATTGCTTTGGGTAGTAATGACCTTTTAACTATATTTATTACTCCAATCCATGAGCGTGGAATGTTTTTCCATTTCTTTGTGTCTTCTTCAATTTCCTTCATAAGTTTTCTATAGTTTTCAGCATACAGATATCTCTCCTATATCTTTGTTAAGGTTTATTCCTAGGTATTTTAAGGGTTTGTGTGTGTGTGTGTGTGTGTGTGTGTGTGTGTGTGTGTAATTGTGAATGGGATGAGTTTCTTGATTTCTCTTTCTGTCGCTTCATTGTTGGTGTATAAAAATGCAACCGATGTCTATACATTGATTTTGTACCCTGCAACTTTGCTGAATTCATGGATCAGTTCTAGTAGGCTTCTGGTAGAGTCTGTCGGGTCTTCTATGTAGAATATCATGTCGTCTGCGAAAAGTGAAAGTTTAACTTCATCTTTGCCAATTCTGATGCCTTTTATTTCCTTCTACTGTCTGATGGCTGATACTAGGACTTCCAGCACTATGTTAAACAACAGTGGTGAGAGTGGACATNTCTACCGGGTTTGGGGTGCTTTTGTTGCTCTCCCTCTAGTTCCTTGAGTTGCACTGTTAGATTTTTGCACTTGCGCTTTTCCTAATTTTTTGAAATAGGCCTGGAGTGCAATGTTTTTTCCTCTTAGGATGGCCTTCGCTGCATCCCATAGAGTTTGGATTGTTGTATTTTCATTTTCATTTGCTTCCATATATTTTTAAATTTCTTCTCTAGTTGCCCAATTGGCCCATTCTTTCTTTAGTAGGGTGTTCTTTAACCTCTATGTTTTTGGAGGTTTTCCAGACTTCTTCCTGTGATTGATTTCAAGTTTCATAGCATTGTGATCTGAAAGTGTGCATGGTATGACCTCAATTCTTTCATATTTATTAAGGGCTGCTTTATGTCCCAGTATGTGATCTATCTTAGAGAATGTGCCATGCACACTTGAGAAGAAAGTGAACTCCATGGCCTCAGGATGTAGAGTTCTAAATATATCTGTCAAATCCATCTGGTCCAATGTGTCATTCAAGTCCATTGTGTCTTTATTGATTTTCTGTCTAGTTGATCTATCCATTGCTGTAGGTGGAGTATTAAAGTCCCCTGCTATTAGCACATTCTTATCCATAAGACTGTTTCTGTTTGTGATTAATTATTTTATATATTTAGGTGCTCCCATATTTGGTGTGTAGACATATATAATTGTTAGCTCTTGCTGATGGATAGACCCTGTAATTATTATATAATGCTCTTCCTCATCCCTTGTTACGGTCTTTACTTTAAAGTACAGTTTGTCTGATATAAGTATAGCTACTCCAGCTTTCTTTTGACTTCCTGTAGCATGATAGATATTTCTCCATCCTCTTACTTTCAATCTGAAGGTGTACTCCAGTCCAAAATGAGTTTCTTGTAGAGAGCGAATAGATAGATTTTGTTTTTTTATCCATTCTGCTACCCTATGTCTTTTGATTGGGGCATTTAGTCCATATACANCTATTATGGACTCTGTAACTGTGAGTGCTGCTCTACCAAAGAAGGCTCTTTGACCGTCCAGGGCCTGTCTGTTCAGGAAGTGTTCTTTGAATGTTGCCCCGTGGTCTCTTGTTGAGATCTTGGTTATTTTATTTCCCTATTCATTGTGGTATTTGGGACTCTCCACCCTGTGTACTTTGGCTTGTTTCCTGAGGTAGCCCTGGAAAAGAAAACAGACAGGCAAACACACAGGGAGCAAAGGCACACAAACGCACAGACAAATCCAACAAACATGCAAACTGAAAGGGAAAAAGAGATAGAAAAAAAGGAAGGGACACACAAACAAAAAGAGGAAGGAGGGAAGACAAATTAAAAAAAAATACACCAAAAAGAAAAAAAGAAAAGAAAAAGAAAAAAAAACCCAATAGACAAAGGAGAGTCTAAAGTATATAACCAGAATTCCCAGCTACAAATAAATAGCTGGGTGTATGCAGTGCTGGTGGAAGAGCATAGAGAAAGAGAGAAATGACAGGGCAGGGAGGAAGCGAAATTGGAAATGAAATGAGCAAGCAGAAGGAGTAAGAGGGTTTTTTCAAGGAGAGAAAGTGTGGAATATGGTTGGAGAGGAGGCTAAAGAAATGACGATGCTGCTGCTCAGAGAAACTATATAGCCTAATTACTCCAGAGAGAAAGAGATGAAAAGGTAGCGGTGGAGGTGTAGAATTTACATCTAGAGAATGGATTAAATGTGACTGTTCTAGCAAGCCAGTGATCAGAATTATTCATGGCAGTGCATCCATGTTGGTCTTGCTCTGGCTGAAGTAAAAAAAAAAAAGGATTGCAGCTTTCTAGCTGGGATGTGCATGGTTTGGTCCAGTGTGTCCCCAGGGGTCCTGCCTTGGTGGTTTTGGGGAGAAAAGTGGCGGCACCCCAAGACTTTCTTGAACCAAGTGTTGTAACTCACTTTTTTGAGTGTGATCTTCCTGTGCCTGTGTCGTCACCAAGGTGTGCCGTGCTCTATATCCCAAGCCAGGCCTCGTTTCCAGACCTCAGGCTGCGCGCCCCATTGAAATAGCCAGAAATATACTCGAAGGCGAGTCCCTCAGAGCAGTTTAAAGCCTCTAGCCTTCCCCCTGGGGATTGAGCCAGAAGCTGCTGCTCCTGTCCCCTCCAGGTCAGGATGGCAAGCGAGGAGCAATTTCACCTGGGGTCGCCTGGGACCAGTGCATCCTGCCTAGGGTCAGCTGGACAGCAGGAAACTGGGTCCCTCTGTGTCCCGTTGCCTGAAACGGACAACGTTTATAAACTCGAGGGCCAGACCCTCAGAGCAGTTTCAAGCCTCTTGCCTCCCCACTGGGGATCCAGCCAAGCCAAAAGCACAAAGGCGGGGCCGCCATGTNAATTCCTATGATATGGATATTATTCCGTTTGAGTGTATCGCTGAGCTCTCGAACTCTCCCTTCGTGTTACTGTATCAGTTTATCTCTCTTTTTCGCAGCTTTCTCTTTTTCTATAATTGTGTCTCCTAAATCCCTTATTCTCCTTTCTGCATCTTCAATCCATGCATTGGACTCCTCCATTTTTTATGCATCTCATTTATAGCATTTTTTAATTCTTCACAACTATTTTTTTTCTTTTTTTNGGTGTAGAATTTACATCTAGAGAATGGATTAAATGTGACTGTTCTAGCAAGCCAGTGATCAGAATTATTCATGGCAGTGCATCCATGTTGGTCTTGCTCTGGCTGAAGTAAAAAAAAAAAAGGATTGCAGCTTTCTAGCTGGGATGTGCATGGTTTGGTCCAGTGTGTCCCCAGGGGTCCTGCCTTGGTGGTTTTGGGGAGAAAAGTGGCGGCACCCCAGGACTTTCTTGAACCAAGTGTTGTAACTCACTTTTTTGAGTGTGATCTTCCTGTGCCTGTGTCGTCACCAAGGTGTGCCGTGCTCTATATCCCAAGCCAGGCCTCGTTTCCAGATCTCAGGCTGCGCGCCCCATTGAAATAGCCCGAAATATACTCGAAGGCGAGTCCCTCAGAGCAGTTTAAAGCCTCTAGCCTTCCCCCTGGGGATTGAGCCAGAAGCTGCTGCTCCTGTCCCCTCCAGGTCAGGATGGCAAGCGACGAGCAATTTCACCTGGGGTCGCCTGGGACCAGTGCATCCTGCCTAGGGTCAGCTGGACAGCAGGAAACTGGGTCCCTCTGTGTCCCGTTGCCTGAAACGGACAACGTTTATAAACTCGAGGGCCAGACCCTCAGAGCAGTTTCAAGCCTCTTGCCTCCCCACTGGGGATCCAGCCAAGCCAAAAGCACAAAGGCGGGGCCGCCATGTCTGCTCCAGTTTGAGCTCTATCAGTGATACTTAATGCATACAGTTATTCCTTCACCAGCAGTTTCCATCTATTTTTGTTATGAGATAGATGTCAATCAGTTTGCTATAAGGTCACTTGGCTTTTTGCTTTCGTAGCCTCCTTCTCCCTGATGCGGTCTCCTGCTCCACCTGATCTAGCCTCATTTTTGGGCCATGCGCCCTTCCTTCCAGGAAACTGCTTTGTGCTGGCAGCTTGCTGTATGCGCTCCCAAGATGCACATACATCCAATTTGCCTGCTCTCTCCCTGATGTGGGATTCAGGTCTCTAGGCTCATTTGGATGGTAACAAAGACTTCTATTAATATATTTTACTTATTTAGATTTCTGAATACAAGAGGCCACTTTTATCTCTGGTTTAAAATTCCCCCTATAATATATTTAAACTTTGTCTTATATGACATATCTCCAAATTTGTTACCCCTTTTTCTTTGGTGTTCCCCATTATTTGATTTTTAAACTTAATTTTGATCATTTCATTTTATTGAGATTGTCTTTTCTTATTGAGATACAATTGATACAGTATACTGGTTTCAGGAGTTCAAAATTATGATTTACTATCTGTATCTATTATGATATGATCACCACAATATGCCTAGATAACATCTATTACTATGCATAATTAACTTTTTTCTTGTGATGAGAACTTTTGACAGATCTACTCTCTTAGCAACTTTCAAATATACAATACAATATTATTAACTCTAATCACCTTGCTATACATTATAATCCATGAACTTAATTATTTTGTAACTGGAAATTTGTAACTTTTGACCACTTGCACCCATTTCATCCACCCTCACCCTCCATCTCTGACAACCACCAATCTGTTCTCTGTGTATATGAGTTCTTTTTCTTTTTTTAAAGACTCCTCATATATATATATATACAGTATTTGTTTTATTTATCTTTCTCTGTCAGACTTATTTCAGTTAGCATAAAGCTCTCAAAGTCCATATGTATTGTTGCAAATAATATCTTCCTCTTTTTATGGCTGAATAATGTCCCATTTGTATCAGTTATATATATATATAACCTACTTATATATAACTTTATATATATATAAACTATTTATATATAAACTTTATATATAAATATATAAATATTAAATATTTATATTTAATATAATATTTATATTTAATATTTATATATATAAATATATTTATAAATATATATAAATTTATAAATATATTTATATATAAACTTTATATATATTATATATATATAAAGTTTATATATATAAAAATGTCTTTATTTATCCATCAGTGGACACTTAGACATTTTTATGTCTATTGTAAATAATGCTGCTCTGAACATGAGTTTGCAAATATTTTTTGAGTCTGTGTTTTAATGTCCTTTGGATAGATACCCAGAAATGGAATTACTGGATCATATGGTAGATCTATTTTAATTTTTTAAGGAACCTCCATGCTGTTTTCCACAGTGGCTACACCAATTTGCATTCCCACTGACAGTGCACCAGGGTTCCCTTTTTTCCCCATATCCTTGCTAACACTTGTTTTGTCTTGTCTTTTTGACAATAGACATTCTAACAAGTATGAGGTGATATTTCACTGATGAATAGTGATGTTTAGCACCTTTTCATGTACCTGTTGGCCTTTGGAAAAATATCTGTTCAGATGCTCTGCCTATTTTTTAAAATTTTTATTTTTATTTTTTACTGAATATGTTGTGCTTTGGGGTTTTATATATTTTTAAAAGTAATCTCTACACTCAATGTGGGGTTGGAATTCATGACCCCATGATCAATAGTTGCATCTCTACCAAGTGAACCAGCCAGGTGCCCTCACCTATTTTTTAATTGAATTATTTAAAAAACTTTTTTTAATGTTTATTTATTTTTGAGAGAGATAGAGTACAAGCAGGGGAGGGGCAAAGGGGAGGGAGACACAGAATCTTAAGCAGGCTCCAGGCTCTGAGCTGTCAGCACAGAGCCTGACATGGGGCTCAAACTCAGGAACAGCAGATCATGACCTGAGCAGAAGTTGGACACTTACCTGACTGAGCCACCCAGACGCCCCTTAATTGAATTATTTTTTGCTATTGAGTTGTAGGTTTATCTTTTTAATGTATATAGAATTTATAAAAAGTATATCTCAGTTGACTTTCTAACTTGGAACTTTGAAACTAATGGTCTTAATACTTTCTAGGTACAATTATTACCCTATGAATCTAGTAATTTAAATATATTTATAATCATCTACCTTATTTAAAGTCTACCTTATATAATATACCATAAGCTCCATTTTATCCTTGAAATATAGTAATGAAATATGTTAGACGGAGCCAGCTCTCTAGGCTTGGAGATTTAGGCTAAATAAAAACTTCAAAGAAGGAATATGTGTTAAACACGTTTCTGGAAACATTTTTAAATAAAAAAATCCTTAGAAACCTGTTACATATCTAAGTATAATAGAACATGAAGTTTGATGGTTTACTTGAAGAAGTACTATGCAAATATTCAAATAATACTATACAAATATTCAAATAATAAATTCAACAACTGTCTACATACATGGGGAAAGTTAAATGAAATAGCATTAAGTAGAACAACCTATACTATTATATATATTCACTGTGGATCCAGCTACATATAAATTGTTACTTTAAGAGAGGAGGACATGGGTCTACATTTGTTGGTATAATACGTGCCTTCCAAAAAAAAGCAGCCAGCACGTCGGATGGCATGGGTACTGAGTGGAGTACTCTGGGAGCCTGGTCCTTAGAAGATGAGCTATCTAGAAGATCCTCCCCAAGGGAGAAGGCTAAGAGCTGAGCCACAAACAATTACATACCTGGGAGCTTGGATTTACGAGCAAAGACCTACTGAGAATTAAATAAGTTTATTTTGGCTCAGTTACACATCCTCATGTCTCTAAACCCATTAACTTGAAACAATGGGTCAGAGCCTTGGAACAAAGAGAAATAAAGATGTTCAGTTAGGATCAAGAGTTTTCTAGAACATGAGAATCCTCACTGAAGAGGGAACTCTGGGGCAGTGGTGTTTGGAGCAGACGGACTATGTTAAAACTTATGCTAGTAACAGCAGTTTGGCTTCTCGTCCTCAGAGACCCAGGTGGTGCTGCCAAGAGTAATCTTTGTGATTGAGAGGAGGGCAGAACAGCAAGGTAATGACTGCATTGCGCAGCCCCAGGAAGACTGGCATTTGTAGTCTTTGATGTATCTATCCCTCTTCATGAGCAAATCAGAGAACTCTAGATGCTGGCGAAGATGTGGAAAAACGGGCACCCTCCTACACTGTTGGTGGGAATGTAAACTGGTGCAGCCCCTCTGGAAAACACTGTGGAGGTTCCTCAGGAAATTAACAATAGAACTCCCCTATGACCCAGCAATAGCACTGCTAGGAATTTACCCAAGGGATACAGAAATGCTGATGCATAGGAGCACATGGACCCCAATGTTCATAGCAGCACTCTCCACAATAGCTAAAACATGGAAAGAGCCTAAGTGTCCATCAACGGACGAATGGATCAAGAAGATGTGGTTTATCTATACCATGGAATACTACATGGCAATGAGAAAGAATGAAATCTGGCCATGTGTAGCAACATGGATGGACCTTGAGGGTGTTATGCTGAGTGAAATAAGTCAGGCAGAGAAGGACAAATATCATATGTTTGCACGTATAGGAGGATTAGGAGGAACTTAATGGAGGACCATGGGGGAGAAGAATGGGGGAAATGGTGGGGGAAAGGGAGAGAGGCAAACCATGAGAGACTCTTGAATGCTGAGAACAAACTGAGGACTGATGGATGTGGGGGGGGAGGGGGGAGATGGGCATGGAGGAGGACACTTGTGGGGATGAGCACTGGGTGTTATATGGAAGCCAACTTGACAATAAACTATTTGTAAAAAGAGAGAGAGAGAGAGAGAGAGAGAGAGGCAATAGCAGCCACTGGCCAATATCCTAAGTAAAACCCAAATAAATTTGAGGTGATTGTACTTGAAGATGGTGAGTGTGGAGAGGGGAAGTCAGCCTTTCTCATCCCTTCAATGTGTGCTTTCCACTTTGGGCACCATCAAGTTTGAATGTGGGTCATCTATGACTTCATATCACATATAAAGAATAGGGTTTATGACTAGTGTGTGTGAATATAAATGTAAATGTTTGTGTAATTGTTCCTCTTCCTGCTTTTGTATATTTTAAGTAGGCTTCACATCCAGCACAGAACCTCACACAGGGCTTGCACTCACAACCCTTAGATCAAGACCTGAGATTGAGAATCAGATGCTTAACCTACTGAGCCACCCAGGTGCTTCTCTCTTACTGCTTTATTTGACATTAATAAGGACCACATGAGCTGCTAATAATATTAAAGAAATTCTTAACATCTACCTGATTCTCCTGGAGATCAGTTCTTCATAATTGGGTCCAAAGTCACAAAAAACTTGTGAGGGGTTACATTTTATTTTATTTTATTCTATTTTATTTAATTTTATTTTATTATCTTATGTTATTTTATTTTATTATTTTTAATAGTTTATTGTCAAATTCGTTTCCATATAACACCGAGTGCTCATCCCCAGAAGTGCCCTCCCCCATGCCCATCACCAACCTTCCCCTCTCCCCCAACCCCATTAACCATCTGTTCTTAGTATTTAAGAGTTTCTTATGGTTTGCCTCCCTCCCTCGCCTTTAACTATTCTTTCTCCTTCCTCTCCCCAATGGTCTCCTGTTAGGTTTCTCCTGTTTCACTTATGAGTGAAAATATATATCTGTCATTCTCTGCCTGACTTATTTCACTCAGCATAACAGCCTTAAGTTCCATCCACGTTGCTACAAATGGCCATATTTCATTCTATCTCATTGCCATGTAGTATTCCATCGTATAGACAAACCACATCTTAATCCACTCGTCAGTTGATGGACACATAGGCTTTTTCCATGATTTGGCCATTGTTGAGAGTGCTGCTAAGAACATCGGGGTACATATGCCCCTATGCATCAGCACTCCTATATCCCCTGGGTAAATTCCTAGCAGTGCTATTGCGGCATAGGGCAGTTATATTGTTATTTTTTTGAGGAACCTCCACACTGTTTTCCAGAGTGGCTGTACAAATTTACATTCCCACCAACGGTGTAGGAGGGTGCCCATTTCTCCACATCCTCGCCAGCATCTAGAGTCTCCTGATTTGTTCATTTTAGCCATTCTGACCAGTGCAAAGTGGCATCTCGGTGTGGTTTTGATCTGCATTTCCCTGATGATGAGGGACGCTGAGCATCGTTTCATGTGTCTGTTGGCCATCTGGATGTCCTCTTTGGAGAAGCATCTGTTCAGGTCTTCTGCCCATCTCTTCACTGGATTATTTGTTTTTCGGGTATGGAGTTTGGTGAGTTCCTTATAGATTTTGGATACTAGCCCTTTATCTGATATGTCATTTGCAACTTTCTTT
>NW_027530636.1:628557-629159 GCF_008692635.1 Crocuta crocuta
CTGAGGAACCTCCACACTGTTTTCCAGAGTGGTTGTACAAATTTACATTCCCACCAACGGTGTAGGAGGGTGCCCATTTCTCCACATCCTCGCCAGCATCTAGAGTCTCCTGATTTGTTCATTTTAGCCATTCTGACCAGTGCAAAGTGGCATCTCGGTGTGGTTTTGATCTGCATTTCCCTGATGATGAGGGACGCTGAGCATCGTTTCATGTGTCTGTTGGCCATCTGGATGTCCTCTTTGGAGAAGCATCTGTTCAGGTCTTCTGCCCATCTCTTCACTGGATTATTTGTTTTTCGGGTGTGGAGTTTGGTGAGTTCCTTATAGATTTTGGATACTAGCCCTTTATCTGATATGTCATTTGCAACTTTCTTTTCCCGTTCTGTCAGTTGCCTATTAGTTTTATTGATTGTTTCCCTTGCCGTGCAGAAGCTTTTTATCTTGATTAGGTCCCAATAGTTCATTTTAGCTCTTGATTCCCTTGACTTTGGAGATGTGTCTAATAAGAAATTGCTGTGGTTGAGGTCAAGGAGGTTGTTTCCTGCCTTCTTCTCTAGGGTTTTGATAGTTTCCAGTCTCACATTCAGGTCCTTCATCCATTT
>NW_027530636.1:629354-744584 GCF_008692635.1 Crocuta crocuta
ACTTCCAGTAGCATGATAGATATTTCTCCATCCCCTCACTTTTAATCTGAAGGTGTCCTCAGGTCTAAAATGAGTCTCTGGTAGACAGCAAATAGATGGATTTTGTTTTTTCATCCATTCTGCTACCCTATGTCTTTTGATTGGAGGATTTAGTCCATTTACCTTCAGTGTTATTATTGAAAAATATGGGTTTAAAGTCACTGTGTTCTCTATAGGATTCATGCTTGTAGTGGTGTCTCTGTACTTTGTGTTCCTTTAAACATTTCCCTCATAGAGGCCTTCTTAGGATTTCTTGCAGGGTTGGTTTAGTAGTGATGAATTCCTCCAATTTTTGTTTGTTTGGGAAAACCTTCATCTCTCCTTCTATTCTGAATGACGGGCTTGCTGGATAGAGGATTCTTGGGTGCATGTTTTTTCTGTTCATCACATTGAAGATCTCCTGCCATTCCTTTCTGGCCTGCCGAGTTTCAGTAGATAGGTCTGTCACCACTCTGATAGGTCCCCCTTTGCATGTTAGGGCCCTTTTCTCCCTAGCTGCTTTCAGAATTCTCTCTTTGTCCTTATATTTAGCCAGTTTCACTATGATGTGTCGTGCAGAAGATCGATTCAAGTTACATCTGAGGGGAGTTCTCTGTGCCTCTTGGATTTCAATGTCTCTTTGCTTCCCTAGATTGGGGAAGTTCTCTGCTCTAATTTGTTCAAGGACTCCTTCAGCGCCTTTCCCTCTCTCTTCCTCTTCTGGAATTCCCATGATATGGATATTGTTCTATTTGATTTTATCACTCAGTTCGCAAACGCTCCTTTTATGCTCCTGGATCAGTTTGTCTTTCTTTTTCTCGGCTTCCTCTTTTTCTATGATTGTGTCTTCTAATTCACCTATTCTCCTCTCTGCCTCTTCAATCCATGCAGTGGCCTCCTCCATTTTATTATACACCTCACTTACAGTATTTTTTAATTCATCATAACTATTTTTAAGATCATAACCTTTGTAGCAATGGTGTCTCTGCTGTCTTCTATGCCTTTTTCAAGCTCAGCGATAAATTTTATGACTATTGTTCTAAATTTTTGTTCAGTTATGTTGATTACATTTGTGTTGACCAATTCTTTAGCTGTCACTTCTTTCTGGAATATCTTTTGAGAAGAGTTCTTGTATTTCATCATTTTGGCTAGCTTTCTGTCTCTTATCAGTTTTAAAATTTGCTCTGTACCTGCAAGTACTGTTATATAGACAGGGCCTGTCCATTCATAAGTGTTCTTTAATGGTGTCCCTTGGTCTTTCTTATTGTGACTTTGGTTATTTTATTTCCCTACTCGTAGTGATATTTGGGACTCTCGTCCATGTGTACTTTGATTTGTTTCTTGAGGTAGCTCTGGAAAGGAAAACAGACAGACAAACAGGAAGCAAAAGCATGCAAACGCACAAACAAATCAAACAAACAAGCAAACAGAAAAATAAAAAGCACACAAAACTAAAAGAACAAAAGGTAAAGGACAGTCTAAAAGCATAAAACCAGAAATCCCAGCTACAAATAAAGAGCAGGGTGGAGGCAGTACTGATGGAAGAGCTACAAAGAGATAAATGACAGGGGTGGGAAGAAAGAGAAATTGAACATTGACTAGGCAGAGAGACTAACAGGCTTAATTCAGAGAGAGAAAAAGGAGAATATGGCAGGGGGTGAGGAGGGGAAAAAACTGAAGATAATGTTACCCTGAGAAACTGTATAGTCTGATTATTTCAGAGAGAGAGAAAGGAAGGTAACAAAAGAGGTGTTGAACATGCATCAAGAGAATGGATTGCCTGTTTAAGCAAACCTATACCCCGAATAACCCGTCCAGAGGAGGGGAGAGATAAGAATAAGATAAGGGAGAATATATCTGAATAGCAATAACTGATCTAGAGTTAATCATGGCAATGTGGCAGTGCTGGCCTTGGGGGAGGAGCTGTCTGTTTTCAGAGCATCTCTCTGGGTTCCAGTAACAAAGCAGTTACCCAGCACAGATAAGCGTGGTTTGATGTTCATGGGTCTCGCCTACACTGTGGGTCTCTCGGGCCCCTTCCTGAGGCCCTGCCTTGGTGGTTGAGGGGAGAAAAATTACGATCTCCCAGTCTCTTCTCAAAACCAGGTGTTCCAAAACACTCCTTTGGGTCTGATCTCACCATGCTGTGGGCGCAGCCAAGGTGGACTGTGCTCTCTGTCTCACATCGAGCCGCGTTTCAATCTCTTACTCCCTGTGCATTAATGATACTGCCTGAAATGTAATCTTGCAAGCCGGGGCACTTCATAGCAGAGGTCCAAGCAGGGGACCAAGAAGGGGACTGGTTCCTCCTGATGCCGACTGTGTCCCTTGAATACTGCCTATCCAGGAGGGAGCTTCTGGAGCCCAGGACCCTCCAAGCAGGGGACCAAGCAGGGGACCAGGCAGGGGACCGGTTCCTCCTGATGTCAACCGCGTCCCTTGTGTACCATCTATCCCAGAGGGACTTTCTGGGACCGGGGCACCCAGCCCAAAGAAAACTTTGCAGTTAGCGATGGGATCTCTCTCCGAAAGCCCTGCAGTTAGATGTGGGATAGGATCCTTCTCCATCCCGGTCTGAGGTTTTCTCTTCTCCAGGTACAGTTCTTACAGTTCCCCAGCTGCTCTTTTTCTTCCCTTTGTCTCTCTGCAGAAGGGGCTCCCTCCCCTCCGTGCCTCTGCATCCTAGCCAGTTTTTATCTTCCCCAGTTCACAATCATGCACCTATGAGGCTGTTGTCTTAGTGGATTCTGTCTCTTTTCCTACCAGACTCTTACAGTTCAGAGTCCTTTGGCTTCAGCCCTTTGAGTGATACAGGCGGGAAGTACGGAACTCCCTACTTCTCTGCCATCTTGCCACCCCCAGGAGGTTATATTTTAAATGCTGCTACTAACATCAAGAGGCAGTTTTGTTAATTTTCTTGCATCAATCCTGAAGTGTTCACTGAATAATAGGCCTATAGGCACCTTAAATTTGAACTTTTGAAGATGTTATGCAGTCTTTGTGGTTTTTGATATACTGCAGTTTTTCAGTACTTTTATCTGTATTATATAGTAAACTTTGAATTGCAGGTGAATTGTAAAATGTTTGCTCTGTTCTTAGGTATCTCCATCATTTCACATTAGTTATCTATGATGTTCAGGTAGATTGTTCTCAAAATCAATTCAAGAACTAGCCTTTCATCGATCTTTTCTATTGC
This sequence comes from Crocuta crocuta, assembly GCF_008692635.1. NCBI lineage: Eukaryota > Metazoa > Chordata > Mammalia > Carnivora > Hyaenidae > Crocuta > Crocuta crocuta. The sequence goes on from NW_027530636.1 coordinate 632,569, forward strand.
CTTTTTAGTCTCTATTTAAAATTTTTAATGTTTTTGAGAGAGAGACAAAGTGTGAGCAGGTGAGGGGAAGAGGGAGAGGGAGACACAGAATCCAAAGCAAACTTCAGACTCTGAGCTGTTGGCATAGAGCCTGATGTAGGGCTCAAACTCATGGACTATGAGATCATGACCAGAGCGAAAGCTGGATGCTTAACTGAATGAGCCATCCAGGCACCTTTTAGTCTCTATTTCATTTATTTCTGCTCTAATCTTGCTATTTCCTTCCTTCTACTAGCTTCTTCTTTTTCTAGTTTCTTGAGGTGTAAAGTTAGTTTGTTTATTTGAGACTTTTCTTGTTTCTTAAAGTAGGCATTTATTGCGATAAATTTCACTTTTAGATCTGATTTTGCTGTATCCCATTGATTTTGATATGTTACATACCTGTTTTCATTTGTTTTGAGTTATTTAGTGATTTCTCTTTGGATTTATTCTTTGACTCACTTGTTATTCAGTCACATGTTGTTTAATCTCCACATATTTGTGAAGTTTCCTGGTTTTTTTTGTGTAATTAATTTCTAGTTTCATACCACTGTGGTCAGAAAAGATGCTTGGTATGATTTCAGTGCTCTTAAATTTATTAATGCTTGTTTTGTGGCCTAACATGATCTATCTCAAAAAGTGTTCCATGTGCGCTTGAGGAAAATGTGTGTTCTTCTGCTTTTGGGTGGAATATTCTGTGTATATCTATTAAGGCCATGTGATCTGTCATTAAAGTCTGATTTTTCCTTATTGATTTTCTGCCTAGATGATTTATTAGTTGATATAGGTAGGGTATTCAAGTCCCTTATTATCATACTGTGATTTCTTCCTTTAGATCTGGTAATACTTGCTCCAGCATAGGTGCCTCTATGTTGGGTGCATAGATATTTACTAATGTTATATCCTGTTCTTAAATTGATCACTTTATCATTATGTAATACCCTTCTTTGTCTCTTAATACAGTCTTTTTGAAAAAAATTAATTTATTTCAATTCAAGTTAGTTAACATACAGCGAGTATTGGTTTCAAGAATAGAAGCCAGAGATTCATCACTTACATACAACACACAGTGCTCATCCCAACAAGTGCCCTCCTTAATGCCCATCACCCATCCAGCCCATACCTCTACCTGCCTCCCCTCCAACAACCCTCAATTTGTACTCTGTATTACACAGTCTCTTATGGTTTGTCTCCCCCTCTGTTTTTATCTTATTTTTGCCTCCCTTCCCCTATGTTCATTTGTTTTGTTTCTTAAATTCCACATGAGTGAAATAATATGATATTTGTCTTTCTCTGACTGGCTTATTTTGCTCACACTCTATTTCTATCGACATTGTTGCAAATGGCAAAATTTCATTCTTTTGGATCACTGAGTAATATTCCATTGTGTATATATATGTATATACATATATATACCCACATCTTCTTTATCCATTCCTCAGGTATGGACTCTTTCCATAACTTGGCTATTGTTGATAGTCCTGCTATTAAACATTGGGGTGCCTGTGCCCCTTTGAATCAGCCTTTAAAAATTTTTTTGATAAATACCTACTAGTGCAGTTTCTGGGTCATAGGATAGTTCTATTTTGAATTTTTTGAGGAACCTCCATACTGTTTTCCAGAGTGGCTACACCAGTTTGCATTCCCATCAACAAGGCAAAAGGGTTTCCCTTTCTCTGCATCCTCACCAACATCTGTTGTTTCCTGAGTTGTACATTTTAGCCATTCTTACTGGTGTGAGGTGGTGTCTCATTGTGGTTTGGATTTGTATTTCTCTGATGATGAGTGATCCTGAGCGTCTTTTCATGTGTCGGTTGGCCATCTGGATGTCTTCTTTGGAAAAGTGTCTATTCATGTCTTTTGCCCATTTCTTCACTGGATTATTTGTTTTTGGGGTGTTGAATTTGGTATATTCTTTATAGATTTTGGGTAATAACCCTTTTTCTGATATATCTTTTGCAAATATCTTCTCCCATTCCTTCAGTTGCCTTTTAATTTTGTTGATTGTTTCATTTGCTGCACAGAAATTTTTATTTTGATGAGGTATCAATAGTTGATTTTTGCTTTTATTTCCCTTGCCTCCAGAGACATGTCAAATAAGAAGTTGTTGTGGCCAAGGTAAAGAAGTTGTTGCCTTCCAGCCCGTGCATCACCTTACCATGACACACACGCTGTAGGAAAACTGATTAATTAAAAGGATTCACTGTATGTCTTAAGACTCTTTACTGGAGCCTTGGGAGATAGGTAAAGATGAATGCCGTGTCTCATCCAATACTGAAAATTTGAAGTTTAGAAGACGTTTGCTAGTCAAATCACCTCAAGGCTACCTCAAGAAACAAGCCAAAGTACACATGGTGGAGTCCCAAATATGAAATAAAATAAATAAAATAATAGGGAAAAAAATAACCAAACAACAAGAGAGACCAAGAGACAACATTAAAAGAAGACTTCCTGAACGGACAGGCCCTGGACAGTCAAAGAGCCTTCTTTAATACAGTAGTACTCTCAGGTGCAGAGTGCATAACACACTTTTAAAACTAACAAGAGATAGAAAACTAACCAAAATGATGAAATGGAAGAGCTCTCCTCCAAAGAAATTCCAGGAAGAATTCACAGCTAAAGAACTGCTCAAAACAGATATAAGAAACGTAACTGAACAAGAATTTAGAACAATAGTCATAAAACTAATCACTGGGCTTGAAAAAGGCATGGAAGACATCAGAGAAACTATTGCTACAAAGACTATGGGGCTTAAAAATAGTTGTGATGAATTAAATGGATGAAGGACCTGAATGTGAGACTGGAAACTATCAAAACCCTAGAGAAGAAGGCAGGAAACAACCTCCTTGACCTCAACCACAGCAATTTCTTACTAGACACATCTCCAAAGTCAAGGGAATCAAGAGCAAAAATAAACTATTGGGACCTAATCAAGATAAAAAGCTTCTGCACTGCAAGGGAAATAATCAATAAAACTAATAGGCAACTGACAGAACGGGAAAAGAAAGTTGCAAATGACATATCAGATAAAGGGCTAGTATCCAAAATCTATAAGGAACTCACCAAACTCCACACCCGAAAAACAAATAATCCAATGAAGAGATGGGCAGAAGACCTGAACAGATGCTTCTCCAAAGAGGACATCCAGATGGCCAACAGACACATGAAACGATGCTCAGCGTCCCTCATCATCAGGGAAATGCAAATCAAAACCACACCGAGATGCCACTTTGCACTGGTCAGAATGGCTAAAATGAACAAATCAGGAGACTCTAGATGCTGGCGAGGATGTGGAGAAATGGGCACCCTCCTACACTGTTGATGGGATTGTAAATTTGTACAACCACTCTGGAAAACAGTGTGGAGGTTCCTCAAAAAATTAACAATATAACTGCCCTATGCCGCAGCAATAGCACTGCTAGGAATTTACCCAGGGGATATAGGAGTGCTTATGCATAGGGGCATATGTACCCCAATGTTCTTAGCAGCACTCTCAACAATAGCCAAAACATGGAAAGAGCCTAAGTGTCCATCAACGGATGAATGGATCAAGAAGATGTGGTTTATCTATACCATGGAATACTACATGGCAATGAGAAACAAATCTGGCCATGTGTAGCAACATGGATGGAACATGAGGGTGTTATGCTGAGTGAAATAAGTCAGGTAGAGAATGACAGATACCGTATGCTTCCACATTTAGGAGGATTAGGAGAAACTTAATGGAGGATCAGGGGGGAGGAGAAGGGGAAAAATAGTTGGGGAGAGGAAGAGAGGCAAACCATGAAAGACTCTTGAATGCCGAGAACAAACTGAGGGTTGACGGGGGGGAGAGGGGAAGCGGGTAATGGGTAAGGAGGAAGGCACTTGTGAGGATGAACACTGGGTGTTAAATGGAATCCAGATGACAATAAACTATGAAAGGGGAAAAAAAAGTAGTTGTTGCCTGTTTTCTCCTGCATGATTTTAATGGTTTCGTCTTATGTTTAAATCTTTCACCCATTTCAAATTTATTTTTGTTTATGATGTAAGAAGTGGTCCAGTTTCATTCTTCTGCATGTCACTGTCCACTTTTCCCAACACCATTTGCTGAAGGGGCTGTCTTTTTTCCATTGGAGTTTCTTTCCTGCTTTGTCAAAAATGAAAGTCCATTTTCGGGTTCTCTATTCAGTTCCATGGATCTATGTGTCTGTTGTTGTGCCAGTACCATAATTACAGTCTTTGTTTTAAAGTCTGTGTTATCCTGATATAAGTATAGCTACCTTAGTTTTCTTTTGGTTTCCATTTGTATGGAATATCTTTGTTCAACTCTTCACTTTCAGTGTGTGTGTGTGTGTGTCCATACATCTAAAGTGTGTCTTTTATAGGCAGCATATATGAGTTTGTTTGTTTGTTTTGTTTTTTTTTTATTTTTTATTTATTTCTAGGAGAGAGAGAGAGACAGCGTGAGCAGGGGAGGGTCAGAGAGAGAGGGAGTCACAGACTGAAACAGGCTCCAGGCTCTGAGCTGGCAGTCAGCACAGAGCCCGATGCGGGGCTCGAACCCACAAACCGCGAGATCATGACCTAAGCGAAAGTCGGACGCTTAACCAACTAAGCCACCCAGGCGCCCCTGAATTTGTTTTTTAATCAACTCAGCCACTCTTTGTCTTTTGGTTGGAAAATTGGTCCACTTACATTTAAAGTAATTACGGATAGATACGTGCTTATTGACCTTTTGGTTATTGTTTTTCTAGCTGTTTTTGTAGTTCCTCTCTGTTCTTTTCTTCTATTTTTTTTTAAAAAATCTTTTAACATTTATTTATTTTTGAGAGAGAGCGAGCGAGCAAGAATGAGTCAGAGAGGGGCAAAGAGAGAGGGAGACACAGAATCCCAAGCAGGCTCCAGGCTATGACCTGTCAGCACAGAGCCCAATGTGGGGTTCAAACTCATGAATCGCAACATCATGACCTGAGATGAAGTCAGACGCTTAACCAACTGAGCCACCAAGGCACCCCAGTTCCTCTCTTCTCTTGCTCTCTTTCTTTGTGATTTCATGACTTTTTTTTAGTGGTAGGCTTAGATTCCTTTCTCTTTATCTTTTGTGTATTTAGGTTTTGCTTTGTGGTTACCATTAGGCCTACATATAACAATTTAAATATAACAGTCTATTTTAAATTGATAGCAACTTAAGCTTGATTCCATTTAATGCTGAACATTTTTAATTTCTCCTCCCTCAATTTATGTATTTTGTGTACATTTTACATCTTGTATATCTCATTTTTTTTTTTGAGAGAAAGAGAGCATGAGTAAGTGTGGGCGGGTGGTAGAGGGAGAAGGAGAGAGAAAATATTAAGCAGTCTTCATGCCCAGTGAGGAGCCTGACATGGGGCTCAGTTTTGCTAACTTAAGCCAAATTCAAGATTCAGACACCCCACAACTGAGCCACCCAGGCTCTCTCTTAAAAATTTTTTTAAAAAAAATTTATTTCTGAGAGAGAGAGCATGAGCAAGGGAGGGTCAGAGAGAGAGGGAGACACAGAATCTGAAACAGGCTCCAGGCCTCCAGGCTCGAACCCATGAACCGTGAGATCATGACCTGAGCCAAAGTCGGACGTTTAACCGACAGCCACCCAGGTGCCCCGTCTCTTATCTATCGCTTAACTAATTATTGTAATCATAGTTATTTTTACTATTTTTTCCTTGAATTTTAATCCTATCTTTATAAGTAATGAAGCCACTACTTCTACTACATATTTACTTTTCAAGTGAGATTTATTCATTCATATGTGTTCTTCCTAATAATTAGCATCCTGTCTTCTTTCTTTTTTTTAAAAAATTTTTTAATGTTTTATTTATTTCTAGGAGAGAGAGAGAGAGAGACAGTGCGAGCAGGGGAGAGTCAGAGAGAGAGGGAGTCACAGACTCTGAAACAGGCTCCAGGCTCTGATCTGGCAGTTGCACAGAGCCGGACGCGGGGCCCGAACCCACGAATCGCGAGATCATGATGTAAGCGAAAGTCAGACGCTTAACCGAGGCGCCACCCAGGCGCCCCCATCCTGTCTTCTTTCAGCTTCAAAGTCCCTTTAACTTTTCTTGTAATGCCAATTCAGTGGTGATAAGCTCCTTTAACTTTTGCTTGTCTGGGAAACTCTCTCTCCTTCAATTCTGAATGATAACTTGGCTGGGTAGAGTATTCTTTTTTGGAAGTTTTCTCTTTAAGCACTTTGAATATATCATGCCACTACCTCTGGCCTGTAAAATTTCTTTTGAAAAATCTGCCATAGTTTTATGGAGTTCTCCTGTATGTAACAAGTTGTTTTATTCTTGATGCTTTTGATATCTTCTCCTTGTCTTTAATTTTGACATTTTAATTATATGTCTTATTGTAGGTCTCTTTGAGTTCCTCTTATTTGGATTCCTGGATCTGGATGTGTGTTTCTTTCCCCAGATTAGGGTAGTTTTAAGCTATTATTTCTTCAAATAAGATTTCTGCCCCCTTTTCTCTGTTTTCTCCTGCTAGGACCCCTATAATAAGTATGTTAGTCTGTCTCATGTTATTCTATAAGTCCCTTACATTATCTTCACATTTTTCATATTTTTTTCTTTTTGCTGCTCTGATTGGATGAGCTCCATTGCCTTGTCTTATAGTTGACTGATGCCTTCTTCTGCCTCATCTAAGCTGCTACTGAACCCCTCCAGTGTATTTTTTCAGTTTAATTATTGTATTCTTCAGCTTTGTGACTTCTGTTTCATATTTCTTATAGTTTCCATCTCTTTGTTGAATTTCTTACTATGTTCATCCATTCTTCTTCCCAGTCTGGTGAATATATTTCTGACCATTACTTTGAACACTCATTTTATCAGGTAAGTTATCTTTATTTTGTTAAGTTTTTTCCCCCTAAGGTTATATTGAGTTCTTTCAGTTGGAACATTTCCTTCCATTTCTTCATCTTGCTTGATTCTCTGTGTTGGTTTCTACACAATAGATGAAACCATCACCTCTCCCAGTTTTAAGGAGTGGCCTCTTGTAGCAGATGAAACTTGTCATTCAACGCTTCTCCAGCTTTTGGTCATCTCTCAAAGCTTTGTGCTTGTCTAAGCAACCAATCCTAGTAGATGAGGATGTGCCAAGACTTGTCAGTATCCCAAAAGGGAGAATGTTAGCACCTAGATTCAGGCTGACTGGAAGAGAGATACCCAGGGATAAGCTTTTAAAAGCATTCAAATATATATGGTCTTGAGGGGCCATGAGCATAAGCCCTCCCTGGCCTCTAGAGTCAGGTATCAAGAGGCATCTTATAGGTAGCAGCTCTAAAAATCAGGGCAGCGGACACATGTAAAAGCTCCCTTCTGGAAGATACTGGTGCTTTGGAGCATGGCAAAGGGAGAACGTGAAGATGATGCCTGCCAGTTCTGTGCCCAGAGAGTGTTCCACAGCAGTGTGTGTGTATTAAATTAGATATCTGTCCCTCAGGCCGAGGTGATCCTCCACTTTAGTCTGAACACAATTGGGTGCCTCAGCTAGGCCCTGGGGTGGGTGAGTCTGAGTGTATGAGCCCTTTAAGAAACCACACTGAGATACCACCTCACGCCAGTCAGAGTGGCTAAAATGAGCAAAATAGAGAACTCTAGATGCTGGCGAAGATGTGGAGAAACGGGCACCCTCCTACACTGCTGGTGGGAATGTAAACTGGTGCAGCCCCTCTGGAAAACAGTGTGGAGGTTCCTCAGGAAACTAACAATAGAACTCCCCTATGACCCAGCAATAGCACTGCTAGGAATTTACCCAAGGGATACAGAAATGCTGATGCATAGGAGCACATGTACCCCAATGTTCATAGCAGCACTCTCCACAATAGCTAAAACATGGAAAGAGCCTAAGTGTCCATCAACAGATGAATGGATCAAGAAGATGTGGTTTATCTATACAATGGAATACTACATGGCAATGAGAAACAATGAAATCTGGCCATGTGTAGCAACATGGATGGACCTTGAGGGTGTTATGCTGAGTGAAATAAGTCAGGCAGAGAAGGACAAATATCATATGTTTGCACGTATAGGAGGATTAGGAGGAACTTAACGGAGGACCATGGGGGAGAAGAAGGGGGAAAATGGTGGGGGAAAGGGAGAGAGGCAAACCATGAGAGACTCTTGAATGCTGAGAACAAACTGAGGACTGATGGATGTAGGGGGGAGGGGGGAGATGGGCATGGAGGAGGGCACTTGTGGGGATGAGCACTGGGTGTTATATGGAAATCAATTTGACAATAAACTATTTGTATAAAAAAAAGAGAAAAAATAAAACACCCCAAAATTTAAAAAAAAAGAGCTGTTTCCCAGATCACTACCTTTTTTTTTTGTTTGTTTGTTTGTTCATTTATTTTGAGAGAGACAGAGATAGCATGAGTGCGAGAAGGACAGACAGTGGGAGAGAGAGACTTCCAAGCAGGTTCCATGCTGCCAGCATGCCCAACATGAGGCTCTAACCCATGAACTGTGAGATCATGACCTGAGCTGAAACCAAGAATCAGATGGTTAACCGACTGAGCTACCCAGGTGCCCCACAGATTACTACTTCTTGTGGGTCTCAGCATGCATGCCCTGTTAGCTTTCAAAATGAGATGTTTTGGGAGACTTGTCTCTCAAGTGCATGTCTTAAAAGTTGGGATGACTGATTTGCAGCAATGTGGATGGAACTAGAGTATGTTATGCTAAGTGAAATAAATCAGAGAAAGACAAATATCATATGATTTCATTCATGTGTGGAATTTAAGAAACAAAACAGATGAACATAGGAGAAGGGAAGAAAAAATAAGACAAAAATAGAGAGTAGGGCGCCTTGGTGGCTCAGTCAGACTTCGGTTTAGCTCATGATCTCTGGGTTAGTGAGTTCAAGCCCCCTGTCGGGCTCTGTGCTGACAGCTGAGAGCCTGGAGCCTGCTTCTGATTCTGTGTCTCCCTCTCTTTCTTCCCCTTCCCCATTCGTGTTGGTCTCTGTCTCTGTCTCTCTCAGAAGAAATAAACATTAAGAAAAACAGGGAAGCACACCATAAGAGACTCTTAAATACAAAGAACAACTGAGGGTTGCTGGAGGAGAGGTGGGTAGGGGGGATGAGTTAATGGGGGATGAGCATTTAAGGAGGGAAATTGTTGGAATGAGCACTGGCTGTGATGACTCACTGGGTTCTACTCCTCCTGAAACCAATACTGCATGGTATGTTAACTAACTCGAATTTATTATTTTTTTAATTAAAGAAATTTTTTTATGTCTTTGTTTTTTTGAGAGAGAGGGAGACCAAGAGCAAGCAGAGGAGGGGCAGAGAGAGAGAGAGAGGGAGACACAGAATGTGAAACAAACTCCAGGCTCTGAGCTGTCAGCACACAGCCTAACAACGCAGAGCTTGAAGCCATGGACTGTGAGGTCATGATCTGAGCTGAAGTCAGACGCTCAACCGATTGAGCCATCCAGGTGCCCCAACTCAAATTTAAATAAATAAATTTTTTAAAAAGTTGGGGTGACCATTGTGGGGTGTCAACCCTTCATCCTTCAGGGAGAAGCTCTAGGTTTTTAGTACACTTTCAATTATGGGTTGCTCTGCCAGGGTGTGGTTTATGGTCAGATTGTGTCCCTGTCTCTCCTACCTGCTTTGATGTGGCTTTCTTCTCATTTGCCCAATGTGAAGTCACCACTCAGCCATAGATATTTTGAGAGGATATGTAGCTTTAGATTCAATGTGTCTGTGGGAGGAGGTGAGTTCAGTATCTTCTAGTCACCATCTTGAATACGTCTGATGAACCTAACAGGTGGTTCTTTGAAAAGATATAGTGACAAACCTTTAGCTACATTCACCAAGAAAAAAAGAAAGAGCACTCAAATAAGTATAATCAGAAATGAAAGAGGAGATGTTACAACTGACACCATAGAAATATAAAGGCTCATAGGAGACTACTATGAATAATTTATATGCCAGCAAGTTGGAAAACTTAGAAGTGGATAGATTCCTAGAAACATAAATAGCTTATCAAGACTGAATCATAATAAAATAGAAAATCTGAGCTAGAAAAAAGATTGAATCAGTAGTTAAAACCCTCTCATCCAGCAAAACATCAGGACCAAATGGCTTCACTGGTAAATTCTACAAATCATTCAAAAAAGAATTAATGCTAGTCCTTCTAGAACTCCTCAACAACAACAACAAAATAGAAGAGGCTAAATTTCCATACACATTTTATGTGGCCAGCATTAGGCCAACCCTGACACCAAAACCAGACAAGGATACTACAAACAAAATTATAGGCCAATATGAACATAGATGGAAAAGTCCTCAACAAAATATTAACAAACTGAATTTCAACAATACATTAAAAGGATCTTACACCATGATCAAGTGTGATTTATCCCAGGGATGCAAGGATGCTTCAACATCTGCATATCAGTCAATGTAATACACTACATTGACATAAGGATAAAAATCATATGATCTTTAAGAGTCCCATGCAGGTGACTATGAGTGAACAAGAACATTATCCCTCAGTGGAGGAATTATCCAGTATAAGTGATGCTGACTAGCATTATGAAAATAAGAAAGAACAGAAAAGCTGTTTCATTGTAAGGGTGACTCTCAGAAAAATGGTTTTTACATCCTGTCTCCATTTTCACCCTCTGGTTATCTCTCTCCTGGGTTAAAAAAAAAATGAAATACCTATGATACTTGAACTCCTCACAGAGTCTCTTGGCACGAGAATGTTTAGCAAAGCTGGATTACTCCAACCCTCAAAATGCTTTTTTAATGCAACATTTGTGCTATTTTCAGATTTTCCTCATTCATGAAGCATTCCAACACAGAGTAAGTAGGACCAGAGCTGTAGCATTTTACTACAAAATGCAAGATGTCATTGAAGGACCCCAAATGCATTGAGTGAAGCCACAAAATATAGCTTAGATGTTGGTTTTACATAAAGCCAGCAATTCATTAAACATCTAAAAGCCATAATTGTTGCCAGAGTGAATAATTCACTAGAAATGTTTGGGGAAGAAGAGTGGAAACAAAGCCCTGAATAAAGATATATCATCCAATCCAAACTGGGTGTTCATGAGACTCTGCCACATCCCGTTGGATCACTGAGACTGAAGGTGGAGGAGAGTGGAGTTCATATGCCCCAGTCAGGGGTGAAGAGCAGGTAGTTCACTGAAGTCTGCTGGTGAGCACCTACAGTCCAGTTCGTCCATCCTTTCTTCATAGTTCCCAGTGGGAAGGACACCAGTGCTTAGTTTACATTTATTCACACAATAAAATAGCCCCAGATGGAAAGTATGCTTTGACAGAACACTTCTTCTGACGGTGTTATGTTGTTATATTCCACAGCCACTTACATACTTATTGTGGTTGGCAGAACAATGAGCTCTCAAAAGCATATACCCTCTGAGCCCTAGAACTTGTGATACATGATCTTACATGACAAATGACTTTGCAGAGATGATTAAGGATCTTGAAATGGAGAGATGATCCTGGATTACCCGGAAGGGTCCTCTTTGATCACAAGGGAAAAGAAAGGGAAGCAGGTGGGTATCAGGGAAGGAAATGTGACAATGGAAGCAGAGGTTGGAGACAGATGGGATTGTTCACCTGGAAGATGGAAGGAAGCCATGAGCCAAGGAACATGGACAGACTCTAGAAGTTAGAAAAGGCAGGAAAACAGATTTTCTTCTATAGTCTCCACAAGGGAGACAACTCTGTTAAAACTTTGGAGTTCTCTGAAACTGTAAAATAATAAATTTGTGTTGCTTTAAACCACTAGGTTTGTGGTAATTTGTTATAGCCGCCATAGGAAATGAACATACCTGTGGATGTTTACATTGTCTGCCCTAATATTTTGCCTTTCATGAGTTGACTTTATTGTTCACAGAGTTAGAGTGGGGCCTGTTTTCCTACCCTTGACTCTGGATTGGCCATATGACTTGCTCTGGCCAAAAGAATGAGCTAGAAGTGATGGTGTGCCAGTTTTGGGTGTAGGCCTGAAGAAACTTTGTGTGTCTGCTTACTATTGCACTTCTGTCATTGTCATGATGGAGGCAGGCCTATGCTAAATGTTGGTTTGAGGACAAGGATGGGGAACAATGGAACACAGAAAGTCCAGTTAAAGCCTCCCAACAGACATAGGCCCCAACTGGGCCATAGCCAATCGAGCCCAACTTAGGTCAGCTGGGATCCTTACTGACCTCTGAACTACAATAATAAATTGATTGTCACTTTAGGCCATTGAATTTTGTGATGGTTTGTTACACAGTAGTAGTTAAGTGATACAGTGATGGCAACTTGGAAAGCAAAGCAGGTGTGTGTGTGTTTTTATACAATCTCATTGTAATGTTTGCTTCTCTTGAGTGCATGGCCTAGGCCATAAAAATTTAAGCAATTCATTTAGGCTGGTCACAATCCTACGGTCTCATTTTACACGTGCAATAACCAGAAACAGAGCAATCAGAGACTTTCCCACTCACCTACCCCCTCCCTCCACCCCCAGAAAGAACTCACATTGTAGCAGTCTGTAAATCTTTTTATTAGTTTATTGAAACTGTAAAATATAATAAGTTATATATACAGGATAAGACAAAACTATTGACAATTAAGACTTCACTGGCTAAGGCCCACAGCTCCAGCCTGAGGTGTTTCCTAAAAGTTTTTAAGTATAGCAAAATAATGACTGTCTCCATACAAAATGTCAGGGTGAAAGTCCCTGCTCTGGTCTGTGATAATCATTATGGTCTCATTGATTTGAATTCCATAATGTAGGCTAAAGCTCATCAGAATAGACTGTTCTTGGATTTATGTCCAAATAAGTAAATGACAAAGGAATGTTTAGCTCTATAATGATTAGCTTCCTAAAAATGGTAGGTTGAGAATCACTGAAACATGGCATGATGCTGGCTAGATGTCTGGCCCCAGCATTGTAAATGTGAAATGGGGCAAAGCTCTGGGTCCAGGAACAGCTACTTGTGCTCCTTCACTGCAAATATTGTTCTTGGGACACTCTGGAACAGCATGCTCATCACATGTGACATTTGCAGCCTGATTCAGGGGGACACTCTCATCATCATCATCATCACAAAGCAGGAGAAAGGGGTGCCATAGGATTTCAAAGAGAGATTAAAAGGCTAATTAAATTTTGTCATGGAGTATTTAGCTTGCAGGATATACCAAATAGGTTCTGAAAAACAGCAGCAAACAGACACAGCAAATGATGATATTAAATATTCAGGACCTAATTATGATCCTATCACAGTATGTTCTACATTCATTGGTGGGAAATTGCTTGTTGGCTCTAAATGTATGACTGATTTCCTCTCCCCAAAGCATTTGCTCAGTCATGTGACTTATAATTTTAAAAACATCACTTTGTAAGTCAGAGACTGGTTTTAATTTGGTAATGACTATAGTCAAATCTGTCATTAGGAAGCTCAGCAGTGAACTCTAAATTAACCCCTTGGTATGATCACTACCCTGGCTCCCATACTCTTGGCAACTGCAGGCATAGGAAGAGAATTTGCCAAGAACAATGCCAGTTTATTACTTTATCTCTACAATTATAGTTACTTTGAGTTTTTCTGCTTCTAGTCTCATTTTACTTGATGATTCACCTGTGTTCACTTCAATGTGCACCTTGAAGGCCCAGGATTTCCTGAAGTCCATTTTCCTGTTGCCCACCTAACCTTACTTTCCCTGAATACAGAATCACAGACTCATCTCTCTTTTGCAGAAGAGAAACTGAAGCCCAAGAAGGAGAGGAGAATGGCCCAAGTTAGAACAACTAGAAACAGGTCCCTGGATTTCAAGCCCAGGCCCTCCCTGTGCTGTGAGGTTCCATTTTCCTTGACTGGCTCAGAAGCTCTCATGCCACAAGGCTCATTAGCAAGTCTCAGACACTTAAAATCTACAGTTATGCATGGCTGAACTCCTAGGAAGTCACCATTTCTCTTTCCACATATAGCTGACCACTCATTTCTGTTTAAATCAAAAACAGGCTGACACATAATTTAAACGGACTGTGTCCTTGAACATTGCCGCCCACAAAGGGTCAAATCTGACTGTGGATGAGAGTGGAAAGCAATTCATGTGTAATACAAAACCACTGGATCCCAGGTCCAGGAATCAGGCAATAGGTGAAATTGGCCACTGACTGGACACAGGTCTACTTGACTGGAAAAACACATGCCTTATAGATCAGTGACAGAAGGCAGGCTACAGAGTGAGCTCTTCCATTAGTGACTGGAAGGGCTGTAGGAGTATGGATGATCTTAAGAACAGCCACTTAGGACATTAGCAGACTTGTACCAAACCTGACACACTACGTGGAGTGGGGCATCTGCCTTTTGTAGCCATTTCACCAGGCATTCAAGCTGCTTTCTTCATGATGCTGCCTTCCTTCATCACCCCAGTGAGGAGCCATCTCCCTCCCTCAAAACTTCTATTACGTTTTCTTAGTATCCCCTCATCCAGACTGTTTGATATCTTTTAGCAAAATGGTTTGTTAGACACGTCTTCTGTCTCTCCTGAGGTTGTAAACTCCTTAAAAACAGGGACCAGATTCTTCATCTCTGTCATCCCCACGTTGTTTGGTTCATCTGAGTACCCAACAACATCCCTTGAATGAATTGATGAATAAATATTCATCCTGCCTGGTGAGGTACAGGTGGGTAGCTGGGACTATCCCAGCTTTAATCTTTTATTTTTGGTTAGAATGGAAGACAGGCCTCATTTCTTCTTGTTCCTTGGAATGGCCTAAGGCAAAAATTCATGACAGCAGAAAAAGCCTGAATCTTGGCAGTCTGTCGGCAGCACTCACAGCTCCAGAGCTCTTGGCACATCCCAGGTGCCTCCCAGTGAGGACAGCCCACAGGCAGGCTCCTCAGGATGTAGTGGGTGGCTGGGAAGCAGGTGGCACGAGCCCAGCCCACTCCAGTATGTCTGCACACAAGGACTCCACAGCATCCAGCCTCTCAATCTGCACCAGTTTTGTGAGCAACTCTGGGATGCTATAGCCTGCTGTGCTGATGCGATCAAAGAGCTGCATGCCATCTGTCATGCCCCCAATCTCGTCCCTCTTGAGTCCAAAGCTCTCAGCAAGGTGGCGCCATGTTTTCACAACAGCCTTCTCGGAGTTGTACGTGGAGCTGAGCATTCGGCTTGTCTTCTCAAGGCAGTCAAATGGCAACTCTGTGGGGCTGAGACCTGCAGAGACAAATGGCCATAGTCAGACATTGCACATGGCAGTCAATAGAAGCCATTAATGATGTTGACACCATTAAAAATTATTTTTAAAACTTTAGGAAAACTGTAAAATAAAACACAGATACAGAAAACCATAAAAATAAGTGCGTATCTTGAGGTGAACTACACCCAGGACTTTGCCAGCCACACGAAGCCTTACTATGTAGTGAAACCCCCACAACAGTCCCTTCCTCCTAGGAAAATAGCCATCATATTGATTGTTACAATAATCCCCTCAAAACCACTGTCAGCAGTCACCAAAGCCTTGAATATGGGCTACCCTTAGTTAGGTTGCCCTGGTTTACATGGAGCTGGGCTGAGGAGGGAGTCAAGAGGACAATATTATGTCCCTTTATGGAGAAAGCAGTCACCTTTATAAAAAGTGCTTTCAAAGACAGCCCAAAGTTGGTGCTACCTGAACTAAGTTATTGCAACCTGAGTGGTCCAATGGTTCTCAATCTTCCCTGACTATTAGACTTACCTGGGAGCATTTTTAAAAAATGATGTATTTTACTTTTGGATGCTGGAGTAGACATGCTTTTCCCTATTCCTCCTAGTAAATAAAGCGAAAAACCCTAGACACTATGTATAAAACAAACATAAAGAGACTCTGGAAAATGGTGAGACTGGTAGGGAAGTTGGGACTATAGCAATGACATTGTGCTGAGTCTTTTGCATCATTATCCCAGACATGGAGCTGAAGAGTCCAGCAATCCAGAAATACATACAATAACAAACAAAATTGTCCCTACAGATGCCTGCTCTAACTAAAGCACTAGGAAAAAATAAGCTTAGCAAGAAAACATTTAGACAGTAGCTGCTTTGTTACAGGCAAACACCACAGAGAAAACTGTGGCCCCACCCACAAGGCAAGCAAAGCCTGGATGTCCAGCTTCCATAGGCTGTTACACTGTACCAGGTGTCAGGGAAGGCAAGATCAAAAGCCTGGACTTCATCATCATCAGCTGATAACAAGCCTCCCAGCCCAATGGTATCAGTGGCGATCACCTAGAGAAACAGATTCCCACCCCACCCTTCTACCATCAACAAAAAGAGACCCCTACTTGGGTGTAAATGAAGGCTGAGTAGGAACCTGAATATTTACCTCCATAGAAGTATCAGAGGAAGCCAGATACAACAGAAGGTTTAAACAAGATACAGTCTCATAACATGACATAAAACTCTCCAGGTTTCAATAGAAACCCACTTGTCATACCAAGAACTAGGAAGATCTCAGATGTTCTTAATTTTATTTTTGAAAATATTTCCAAAAAGGGCTGAGGTAGGGTCAGCCAAATTCCCTGTGGTTTTTGGTGGCTAGGAAAATCTCAAATAAAAATAGACAACATACCAGGGATAACAGAGATGTTAGAATTATCTGACAAAGATGTTATAGAAGCCATGATAAAAATGCTTCAACAAATAATTACATACATGCTTGAAACAAATGAAAAAAATAGGAAGCCTTAGTGAAAGATAGAAAATATAAAAAAGAACCAAGTAGAAATGTTAGAACTGCAAAAATACAATAATTGAGATAAAAAGCTAAGTAGATATGCTCAATGGCAGAATATAGACAGAGGAAAGAATTAGTGAACTGGATAACAGAATAGAAATCACTTATCTGAGCAACAAATATAAAATAAACTGAAAAACAGAGAGCCCCAAGGACCTGTGGGGCTATAACAAAATATCTCACATTTTTGTCATGGAGGCCTAGGAGAGGAGAAACAGGGTGTGGATGAAAAAAAGAAATAATGGCTGAAAATTCCCCAAACTTGGAAAGAGACATAAGCCTACAGATTCAAGAAGCTGAGAAAAATCCAAACAGGATACACCCAATGAAATTCATATCAACATGCATCAGAAATTCATGGAAACTAAAGACAAAGGAATCTTGAAAGTAGCAAGAAAAATAAACACCTTACCTACAGGGGAAAGTATTTAGAATGGTAATGGATTTCTCATCAGAAACTAGGAGGCCAAAGGGATGTGGCACAGTATTTTCAACTATGGAAATGAAAGAACTGTCAACACAGTGCCCCATGCCCAGTGAAAATACCTCTCAAGAGTGAAGGGGAAATCAAGGCATTCTCAGGATGAAGGAGAACTAAGAATTTGTCACCAACAGAACCACCCTAAAAGAATGACAAAAGGAAGTCTCTAAACAGAAAGGAAATGCTAAAAGAAGGGACCTTGGAACATCAATAAAGAGCACAGTAAGCAAAATATTGGTAACCACAATAGTTTTCCTTTTCCTTTTAGGTTTTCTGAATTATGTTTGCTAGTTGAAGCAACTGATGTATGTGTGTGTGTGGTTCTAAACATATATAGAGGAAATATTTAAGACAACTATGAACAGGAAAGACATAAACAGAAGGTTTTGTTTGTTTGTTTTTGTTTTTAAAGTTGGCTTCATGCCCAGTGTGGAACCCAGTGGGGAGCTTGAACTCATGACCCTGAGATCAAGACCTGAGTGGCAATTAAGGATTGGATGCTTAACTGACTGAGCCACTCAGGTGCCCCAAGAAGTGGGCTCTGTGTTCCTTCCTTCTGCCATGAGGAGAGCCCTGGCACTGGGAATAACTCCACAGTGCTGCTCTCCATGGGCAGCTGATGTCCCCTGGCCTTGCCAGGCTTATCACACAGGCTGACCCAGGGGCATGTGTATTTATGGAGAAGAGATGCCACATTTCAGCAGGCAGCTGAGTAGGGTTCTTGGTCCCTAGAACTTATTTCTGGCCAAATGAGCACCCAGCCAGCAAGCCTGCCACAGCTTAGTGTGCTGGTCTCCACCTGTGCAGAGAAATGAGAGAGCACCAGGCTCCACTCCTGCTACCTGGGCCAGACTTGGAAGTCCAAGGAGGGATGCCTGCGAGACCGGGACTGAGTGGCCTGATGAAGTGGGAACATTCCCTAACCTCAGTGATGAGGCGTTTTGTCTCCTGGGTGAATACAAAGGTGATTTAGAGCCTGGATTGGAAAAAAGTGGGGAGTGTGGATTCTGGTTTCAGGTTGAATATGCTTATATTCCTAGTCCTGCTGCTCATGCCTGGAGTGTACTTGGGTGTGAGACAGCCTGACTTTGCTTGCTCCAGAAGCATCTTTGTGGAGGGGGACCATTACACAGGGAAAGGGCGAGGCCAGCTAATTTTTGGATAAGTGACTGAAAACACCAATGTGGGGACAGCATCTGGGGACACTGGAGGACACTGTTCTCTAGGGCATCCTGAATTCATGGTTCCCCAGAAAGGATCTTCCCTGGAGCTGGGTGTCATCTTCTTGTCCTTTGAAGGAAAGGGCTGTGGGGAGTACCAGGCAAACGTTTTATATGGTTCCATGTCAAATCCCATGTCCTTCCATACCTGAAGTGGGTTCACCAGCCACTGGGATAAGAAACATGGCAAACTTGAGTGGGTGGCCTTTCTCAGCCCTCATAGGGCCTCAGGACTCCTACCAGAGCTGCCTCCTCCATACTGATGGTTGGGGCAAGATCCTTGGAGAAACCTGGGCTAAGTGTCCCCCAACAGTGCGTCCATGCTTACCTTCCACAACTCCACACACATTGGCATACACATCCAATATCTTTTTCCTTCGACTTTGAATCTATAGGAAAAGTTAAGAGAATGTTAATTTTCACAACAAGGGAAAGTGGTAGCCATCAAAGATGCAAATTCTCCATTGATGTGTTGGCAGCTGCTCTCCCCTGACTTCTAGTCAGAAATCCTGAATGGTGCCCTCACATGAACATCTCATCAGGAAATCACAGGGAGAAAGCGTTTTCTTCAGGTCTCCACCTGAAGCACGTTCAGTGCTCACAGAGGTGGGGGCTGCTGCTCCCACTGGATATTCAGGCTCACAAGACACCTGGCATCAGTCTGTGTTGGAGAGTGAGTGGTGAGGACCCCAGCTGGCCAACGGTGGCCTGAGATGCTGTGGCCATGTCTGCAGCCATCCACAGACTCTTCTCCCAGAGCACACAGCTCGGGGTAAGGACACAAGGCCCATGCTGGATCAGTGCAGAAAAGGCCCTGACTGAAAGGTCCCATGCCTCACAGGAGCCAATACTTCTCAGAACAACTCCACAGACCTCCAGGGTCCCTCCAAGTGATGGGTGGCCATTACAGTTGTCCCTGAACTCAGGGTAGCCCAGAGCATGGCATCCCTGTCCAGATGCAAGCCAGATCTGGCTTCCCAATGGAGGGATATTTTTACGCTAAGCTACTTTACCTAGCAACATGCTGACCTAGGTTTGAATGGGGCTGCCAATGAACCACATGCTACACACTCAGGCAGCCTGAGCAGAGCTGTGCTTCTTTGCCCATGTACTGTGCCATGGCACGTTCCAACGGGGCCTGATTTAGGTGACAAGCCTTTTGTACAATTTTACATGAAAAATGCATATTTTGTGTGTGTGTGTACACTATGTGTGTGTGTGTATTCACATGTCCACACCCACCCACTCCCACACAGATGTACATAACACTTATCTGCTTAGATACATGCCAACATATTTACAAAGGTTTTTTTCCTATCTTGTGGTATTCTAAATAATTTCACTTTTCCCTTTTTGCTTATTATCTCTCATTTTCTTTTATAAAGCTACATAACAGAGACATAAGTTTCCTGTTTTTTTACTATCTCGTTTTGAACCTTCCACTCTATCTAGGTTCCTGCAGTGGGTCTGCTGGAGAATGGTGAGCATGCGTGCGGCAGCACCAGGGCCTCACCCCGGCTGACTTGGTGGTGGCCGACTTCTCCCGGGCCAGGTGAACCAGAGACAACAGGCACAACTCTGGGGAGCCCTGCTTGTCAGTGGCAGGCTCCTCATCACTGTCCATGCTCCGGCTTAGCAGCTGCTCATTCTCTGATGACGCGTCATTCTCACTGTGGAAACAGGAGGGTGTGTGTTAACTGCAGCCCTGACACGTTCTCCCAGTGGGGAGATAACTGGGATACAGGAACTTGTTCCCAATGCTTTTACTAAGCAGCTCCTGGGCATGAAGTGAGAGAGATATGTCCACTCTTAACTCCTTGTCCTCTGCTATTTTCCCAACTAGTGACCCAGATGCAGGGTGGCCTACAGGTGTCCTGTCAGAGGACTCACAAGGTGTCTTGTGAGCCCCATAGGGCTGGGGTCCATCAGTGAGGGGGGCGGCTCAGTCAAGCTTTCTTGAATACATCACAGCTTCCTATATTTAAGCAGGTAAGTGCCAAGTTCAACCTTGTGTTTCAACGCAAACAGGTTTATGTGGCCGGCACTGAATCTGTGCAAGCTCGGGAATAACCCAACAACGCTGAATGGAGGCTTCCTGGGGACCCCCCTCTTGACTAGGGGTTGACCCAGCTGAAATGTGTGCATTGTGGGTAGGGGTCATAGAAAGCCTGGTGAGGGGCTCCAGGAAATCCCCCAGGAAGGCAGGTGGGCCCATGTTCCACCACTGCTCACTGTTCACAGCCCTAGGCACATTTGGGTTGGAGCTTAAACTCTCAAAATCATTCCAAATACATGAAAAACAACATTCTTTTTTAAAGGCATCCTACTAGCTTCCTGTGGTCGGCTAAAGACTTACAAAGAATTAATTTTTTTTACTGGGTTACAGTAATGAAGCCCACACTCAAACATAACTGTAGAGACTGGCTGAAGGCAAAGCCCAGTAGGTTCAGGGACTCACTTGGAGTTGGCTGGCCTGCTCTTGTCTCCACCTGACAGCAGCCTGGGAACAAAAGCATGGTTGTCCCCAGAGACCACTGACTGCCCCAGGTCCTTTCCCTAAGAGCTGAGAGCAGGCAGAGGGGACAGGAGCTCTGTGCCTTCTTTTCTATAGCACCATTGTTGGATTTTAAGTTTTACTTGATATTTGCATATGAAACAAATATTATTTTTCCAAATATTTTTCCAAATTCCCCAAATTTCCTTCAGTCTTTAGATGAAACTTAAGTCATAGGACACATCTCTGCTCTTTTGAGTATTCTTTTTTTCTTACTTTTGAGAATGAGAAAAGGCCAGAAGAATAGAAGGGGAGAGGCTGCCATAACATGGGCCTGGATAGACTGGAGGGTGAAGGAGAAACTTGTCCCTAGGGAGGCACTCTGCACAGCCAGACCCTGCAGCATGGCCCCTGCATGCCCTGGAGTTCTTAAAGAGGTCGGTGGGAACTAAGGCACTCACAGGAAATACCTGCCATCTGAGGGCCTGCCAAAGTGGACACACACTCTTTCTTTTCTTCCCAGCATGCAAAGATTTCATGATTTAAGTCTGCCTCCTGCCCTTGTGTCAGAGGTTTTGAGAAATGTTGGAGTTTTCCAAATGAGGTAACATGTTTAGAAGTGCTTTATTAATGCCAAAGCTCTACAGAAACATGTGGATTCATGATCATTCCTACAAATGAAAGTTTTTGCAAGAGTTCACCCACCAGGCTGGAGGCCGGAACAGGAGGTATTGCCCCTCTGCTCTTCTTGAAACTAGTTTGGGGGTCTCCCATGGCCTCTGTGCCCCAAATACATGGGCATTTGGGTAGGCAGGGTCTTGGAATGGCCAAGTGGGTGGAGGCTGAACAGGGGACTGACACTATGGGGTGGGGTTTTGGAATCTAATCAGGACCAAGTTCAAATGACCATCTAAGGGGCAAAGGAAAAGTTAACTTCCCTCTGCCCTAGACATTAAAGCCATGGCTGATTCTGCATGCTAATGTGTACTAAATATGGTACATATTTAATACGCCAAACCTCTTCCTTAAGAGGCCTTACTTCACAAGCATTAGTGGTTGGTCTGGAGCCTGTACAACTTGGGCTCTGGAGTCAGATGGTCTGGACTGGCCCCCAGCCCTGCCACTCGTGGATGTGTGATCTTAGGCACATGACAGCTTCCATATCTTAGCTTCCCACAATCAAGGATATTATTAGCACATAGCTCTTGGGGCTCTCACACTTAGCACAGTGCCTGGTGGCCAGATGCCACTTAGCCATCATCATTGCCAGCACTGTTCAGGGTTTAGGAATACCAGTGCTGGCTTTAGCACTAGTGATGTTAGTGTCAGTGCTAGCCACAATAGGCTGCTGGAGAAGAAGGGGGCACTCACAGGCTTTGGGTCTACACACAGAAGGTGGATGTAGAAGAGGAAGGCCCTGAAGCAAGGCCCCTCACACCACCTGGCCCCTGCTGCAGGTCGGTGGTGAGGCTGAGACCTGGTGTTCACCTGCCTTGCTAGTCTTGAGGCTCTGCTCCCCCTGGAGCGTCCAGCCAGTGGCTAGGCTTCTCTGTGTTCTGCACATCTGGCAACCCAATTCCCCTTCCTGCTGACCTCACCTTGGGGTAGGAGCTGCTCCACCCCATGGCAAGTGGCTACCTGGGTTTGACTTACCTCTTGGCAGTCTTGGGTGGAGCTGCAGTCAGCTTCTCAAATTCGTCCTTCTCAGAGAAAATCACCACACTGTCTGCAGGTAAATGGAAAGATTGGCGGTGGGAGAAGGGAGCTGGAGTTGGCCCCAGACTCTGAGCTCATCTTTTCCTTCTCATTTCCTCTTTAGCAGGCCTGTCTGGTGTCTAACCCACACTACCTTCAGGGCCAAACACAATGTGGGGGCACTGACACCTTTTCCTACAGCCCTGTTCTACATTGCATGGGAGCACTAGTGGCTACGAGGCTGGGCTGGTGAGTGGGGAAGACAACCTCTACCCTGGATATGGACACCCATGCTATCGGGGCTCTGTTTGCAGACCTTGGGCCTCTTTCTTCTCCTCTTCCTTGCTCACTTGGGCTTCCACGCTCTTCACCGGGTGGCTGGTGCAGCATGCTATTTGGAGAAAGGGAAGGGTATGAGGAGCCTGGATCACTGACAGGGTTAGCTGACACAGCAGTCTAAGAGTGAGGGATTGTGGGGTGGGTGTGGGGGCATTGGGGTGCAGTCACCTGGGGCTGAAGGCTTCGTCTTCATGATGTAGAACATGATGATGAGGACAATGGCAATAGCCATGATGAAGATGGTGGACATGGCAATGATCAGGGCTGTGGCCAGGTGCCCTTGGCCTGAGAGCTCTGCTGGAGGTGGGGAGAGAGGGCAACATAGGGCTCAGGACTCCCTACAAGAGCCCATCAGTCCAGCAGGACCCACCCTCTGAGAAGAAGGCAGTGCCTGTGGCAAGAGATGCTTCCAAGGGACCCTCGGAATCCAAAAGACTTGCTTAGCCTGAGACCCAAGCCATACAGGTTTTCTTTGGGAATCATTTCAGGAATGCCTGGGAGCTCCCCTGGCTGGTCTTAACTAAGGCTGACCCAGACTTCTCTGGAACCTAACAGTTTGGGATCACTGGTTGTTCCTGAGGTGCTTGACTGTGGTCTACTTTGGGAGCCCTGGGTCAGATGGGATGTGGAGAGGAAGAGGCCCATGAGCCAAGTGTCCTGAAGATGGTTCCACCCAAGTTTCTTCCAAGCAAAAGTCACCTCTGAGGGCTAGAAATTCTATTCTTGGTTTGGCTCTATCCTGTGTCTCATGCAATTTCAATTGCATGTAATAATCAGAGTCTCAGGGCAAAGGTCTCACAGGCACTGCTGCACCTTTTCCTGTTCTGTCACCTCCACAATGGGGGTCCTGTCCCTGGACAGTTCTCACTCATTTCCCCAATAATGCCTGCTGCTGACACATTCAATGCCCTGACACTTGTTCTGATTCTCTGAAATCACAAGATTCCTGTAGTAATGAGGCAGGATCCAGGTTACCCACCACTCCCATGGGAAAGGGATAAGATGTAAAGCACTGGTGACCATGTAAGGGAGGTGGCAGCCCTTTAGGAAGAGGCACTGGAGTTTGTAGCCTCAGCACTGCCTGTTTCCACAGCTGCCCATCCTCCCCAGTGGGGTATGTCTGCAGGAAGACAGGCTTCAGGCTGTCACATGGGGAGTATCATTTGGATCCAGGTATGGATGATATAAATGCTCTAATATTCTCCGTGGTATGCTATTCCCCACCCCCTACTTGGGGCCTGGAGAAAATGAGACTTATATATCTTAGCAAAGTCTTCCTGCTTTGATGCTCTGTGAATATACAGGTCAGGTTTGGAGGGCAGTGCCAAGGCTAGCATGCTGAATGGACTGTGGGATTTTGAAGGGCCCCCAAGCTTCACTGAGAGTGGGGCCCTAAATATGCTTAAATAACAGGCAGCATTAAAACTGCCAGATGGCAGCATGAGGCCTTGATCTGAGAGAAACATGGGCCTTGGGGTCCTCTGCCCTCCTCAAGCGTTTCCGTCCCTAAGGGAATAGGGAGTGAAATGTAATTATTGGAAACAAAATTAAAGTGTTGAACTCAGCAGGTTTATCTGAAAGCCAGCAAGAGAATGGCTGTTGCTGTCAAGCCCAGCCATAGCGAGGAAGCTGGTTCCTCTCTGTGTGGCCGGCTGTGCCCTGAGCACCACCCTGCCATCCCAGAGATGTACCTTTCTTGCCAGCATGTTCTAAGCGGCTCAGGACACCCATGGAGAGATCTCTTCCACTCCTTGTGGAGATCATGACCACCTTTCCGCTCCTCCACTATTCCTCGTCATTGTTTCCAGCCTCCTTTTTGCTCTTATCCAAGCCCCTTATTTCCAGCTGGCTAGCTGCAGAAGCTAACTCCTTACCTTTGTGGGCATGCTGGAACGGAGAGAGGGTGCTGCTGCCAGAGGTGCTGGGGAAGTTGGCGGAAACTACGGAGCTGGCTCCCGCACCTACAAGAAGAACCCAGTCACCTCGTGTTCCTTGGGATGACCTGGACAAGCCTCACCTCCAAGGATGAATGCAAGGTGCAGTCGCAAAGCCAGGATCTAGTATTCTAGATTATGCAGGGGCTGCAGCGAGGGGCACAGGACAGGGAAACATTTTCATCTCCTAGAATGTTTCATAATCCCTAAAGAGTATTCTGACCTCCCAAGGGTTAGTCTTCAAGAGAAGGCACATGGGTAAATCTGCTAAGACTAAATAGTGGTGTCTCACCAACTCAATATTTCTATGAACAGAGATAAAACATATGCAATCTATAAAGATGAGAAAAGTACATATACGTACAAGTATTACTGGGGGAAAGTAGTACTTGAGAAATTTCTTCAATTACATAAAGCAGAAATGTATTTTTAATACTTCTTCTAGATATAAAAGTAATATGTGCCATTATTAAAAACGAGAAAAAAAATGGGAACACAAAAAAGAAAATGAATCATCAATAGCTTGGCTAGCTGAAGTTGACAATTTGGTGTGTTTTCCTTTAGGATTTTCCTAGGATTCATTTTTTAAAATACTTGTGACCAAGCAGTTTAAGTGCAGAGATGAACTTTGCTTTCCTTCAAAACCATGACTCCTAAAACTTCCTTTCTCTATCCCTTCTCTCTGTCACTTAGCAGGGATGCAATGGAAGCTGGTTTTGTGACCAATCACATTGCTAAGAAATTGGTTAAAACAAAGCAAAAATGTTCTGCCACAGAAAACACAACATCCTGATGGTCAAAGTTGCTGTAGGCTGGACTTGAGTTTTGCCCTTAACAAAAATGATCATGTTTCAAATACACTTCCTTCTGTCTCGTTTTTGTCTGTGCCAGTTCTGGAGTAATTCATGAAGGGGCCTTGCATGCTCCCGAGTAAGGGCAGGTGAGCTGGTCTCTCCGAAAGTCACACATGCGGTCCCCCAGCCAGACCATCAGGAGTGGCACGGCTCTGGGTCCCTGGTCAAGGCGTCATGGCTACCCTGAGAGCTGGCTATGACACAGACGGTTTCTTTAAGAGAAGACACTCAGGAGAAACCATGCTCTGTGAGTGGCACTTCCAAAGCCGCCTGTGCACAGCTTGGGGCAACTCAGGAGATGGGCACCACAGCCAACTGGGTGAGGAAAGTCCTGCTGAATTATTCACGCATCTGTGTCCAGTAATTAGACAAGATCATGGGAGAGCAGGGCCAGAACAAAAGAGAAAACTGCAAATACAACAGGGGGAGGCTTGGGAGGGAACAGGGACAGGCTGAAGACTGGCTCCTGGGTCACTGCACTTCTGTTAGGTGCCACAGGTCTCAGGGCCAGCCTGTCACTTGGGTTCACAGGAAGGTAGTTGCTGCTGGAAGAGCAATGTTATCTGCAGGTAGAGGAGTCAAGAGATGGGCTCTTTAAACCACATGCCTACCATAGGGAAGCACTGAGGGGTGTGAAGCACATACCGCCCTACCCCCTGCCCCAGCAGCCCCAGCACAGGGGCCAGCCTAGGAGCCCAAGAAGGCTTGTCAGCAAAGCCAGCATGGGAGCTGCTGGGGCCACCCTGCCACACTTTCAGCCCACGCCTGGAGCAGTCTTGCTGAGTCAGACCTCTCAGCACCAGAGGCATCTCCTGTCTGGGGATCTGTTGCTTCTGGAGCCCAGGGGCCTAACTTATCTGGTGCTCCTGGCTTTTGCCCTTTCACCTGGTCTCTGTCACCTGCTGTGCTGTCCCAGACATGGATGTGAGTATGCCCGGACCACCACACAATGGAAGGAGCAGTCCCTTCCCCCCACAGGGCATGCTGAGCTCTGTGGCTCCTGCTTCTCTCCTTCTTTCTCAACTGCTGGTTACTGGGATCACTTCTTAGCTCTCCCATCATAGGAGAGAGGGACACGCTGAGGGGTGCACGGGGCACTGAGGCAGCAGGCTCATCCGTGGTGCCCAGCCATCCTCTCCACCGTGGGCTACCCTTGTGTCAATGCAATTTCAGAGCAGACCTGCTCAGAATGGAGGTGGGCTGCACCTTCCTTCCCCCACCATCCCTAAACTTTTTAGCCTTTTCACCTGGCCTGAGAACCAGTGGCCTCTTAGAGGTGCTGGTGGGAAGGTGCACCCCACTTCTCTCCCCCAGCATGGGCTATGTGCACACAGCAAACCCTGGGGCTGGGGGCTCTGCCATGTGCACCTCACAGGCCATGCGGCTCCCCTTCAGAGTGGCAAGGGGGCTTCAACTGCATCCAATCAAGTGGGAAAAGCAACATGGGGCATGGCTTTAAGCAGAACCCAATTTCCTTTTTAAAAGCAAACAGGACACTGAAAACAAAGCTAATCTATCTGTTTGGTAAGGGGCTCAAGGGAGCTTAAGCTATTCATCAGGGGAAAAAAATGCCCATGGGCTCTGTTTGTGGATTTGTCATCTTTGTCTCTTCTTGTCCCTTTCTGCTGGGGCTTGCCAGCCATGGCTGGGTGACAGGGGGCTGGGGTTAGAGGCACAAATGTGCCCAGGCCTGTGGTTCAGGGAGGAACAATGGGAACAGCCCAGCCACACACAAGCTTGTGAGATGCCTTTGCACCAACTGGCAGGACTGCTCCCACAGCACCATCAGCAAACAAGGCTGACACCCAGGCTACTGCATGTCAGTAAGGCACATCTCACTACACCCAACCGGCGGCTCCTGAACTCGGTCAGATGGCAAGCTGGGCCCTGCCTCCACCCTGGTTCACTAGATATTCCCCCTAACTGAGCTCCAGCCATGGTCAACTGAACGGCCCTGGGCTGCAAGTGCTGGGTGGAATGTTCTCTGGCTGTTCAATGATCCCTGAGCCTGCTAGAAAAATGTTCTGTTCGGAGCACACCCCAGGGAGAGAGGGAGGGTGAGCAGGAAGGCTGCATGAGTAGAGGTCTATCTCTGTGGGTAGGTGCCCTCAGCACAGCAGGCCACCAGGGTGCTGCAGGGAAGTCTCCCTGTTCCAGATTCTGCTCTGGTCTAATGAGGGTTAACTCAACACTAACACAAGTATTTGGTGTGTGGGAGGTTTCCCTCCACTCCAACACCGTAGCATGTTTTGAGTCCACTTGGCCTCCTTGGAATGGATCGTTAGGTGAACATATTTCTCAGTAGTTTCTGTCAGGTGGCCAACTACTGGTCCTCCTTGCCCGGCGTAATGCTTCCACTGGAGCCTATCTCTGAATAAGCAGAGATGAGGTCCTTTACACATGGAGTCAGAGAAGTAGATGAAAACCGTAGGCCCAGAAAATAGGCAGACATCTTCACACGAGGTCTGTATTGAGACAAAAGCAAGTGGGGCCTGGTTCTGCTAAGCTCACTGGCGGGTTCCAGGCAGACTGACTTGAACAGTAGGTATGGGAAGTGGGGTTCTGCACGGTGTAGGGCCACTTTCCTCAAGAGGATTTTGAGAACTGTAAGCATGTGGCTTAATGCAGTAATACCTCTATTCAATGCGATGACAGGACTTACGGGGCCTTTGAGGTTTGTTAATCCACACGGTGTATAAATATGCTGTATGTGTTAGAGACTGCTGGGCTTCTCTGCATAGGGAAAACAGGCTGGATGTTCAGGAGTGGTTTGGCCAGGGTGCCTCCAGGCTGCTGCGTCCACCCAGCGCCCCCCAGTGGTGGAGCCTGGAACAACGGGCAGAGCCGCAGGAACCCCACTGCTAGAAGTGGGGTCTCCAGGGGCTTCCTGGAAATGCAGTCTGGAAACCCACCCCAGACCTGCCTCGTCAGGATCTCTTTCTTAGCAGGACTCTGCGATGGGCATACACATTCAAGTTTGAGAGACACTGTGTTAGAAACAGCTGGCCGCTGGCATTTGGGAACACCACAGCTCCACCTTTGAGCAGCATCACTGTTGGGCATCGCACGATGGCATCTGAACGAAACTCGCCACAGCTTTCCTGAGCAGGATTTTCCAAGAGGTGAGTTTATCCTGGGCCTGATGCAGGGCTTGTCGTCACTGAGGAGGAATAATAAGAATGACGATATTGGGACAAGTGAGGCCCCAGCCCCGGAGCTGCCTCCCTGGTCCCTCCAGTGCTCTGTGAGGGTGTGTTCCTGCTGGCCTGGTCCCAGGGGGGCAGATGGGGTACAGGAGGTCAGTGTGGGTGACCTGGGGTGGGGCCGCGCTCACCTGCTGGGCTGTGGAGCTCTGCCATCTGCTGCCTGAGTGCCTGGTGTGGCACTGTGGTGTCCTGGTCACCCACGGCTGATGCGCCATCCCACCATCCACATCTTATGACACAGATATCCACATTTTAACAAGGTGGAAACTAAGGCACAAAGTTAAGTAACTTTCCCAAGAGGTGAAACTCATAATGAAATCCAAATCTTCCTGGCTATGACACCAGGCCTCCTCTGCGTCATCACACCACAGATTCCTTTATGAGGCAGCCTTCAGGCATGAGTTCTTTGGATGGTGCAGGAAATAAAGAAAAACAGACACCGCTGGTTCACCAAGTAAATAGTGCTCTTTGACTTGGGCTTCTTTTCTTTTTTCCAGCTGGCACTGATTTGCCAGGACCCAGATGGGGATGGGATTGGAAGTGGCTGCGGTCACCACCACGTCCGGAAGGAAGTTGCACACTTTCCCTTTGGGGAGGTCACAAACAGGGAAGGAGGGGAGGCCCCTCTGGGGGTGCTCCAAGCATCTGGGGGCCTCCTGTTGCACTCTAGTTGGTTTAGAGAAGACTCCTCATTTACACTTGCTTTGTGCTTTCAGTACTCTAAGTATTTTGGACACGTAGGTCAGTCCTATTGGCATACTGAGAGGATATTATTTTCTCAATTATACAGGAGGAAAAACAGATGGAGGGATGTTCCTGGCTTGCAGGGTGTTTTGCAGTCCCTGAGTACCACGTGCCACAGTAATGTCCACTAATTTCTGTTTTCATCAGAGAGAACAACTGGCCCAAGGGCAAGATGATCCCAACCAAGGGCCCCATCGCCCTACACTTCATAGAGCCATGTAGGGAAGATGCTCATCTTTAAGACAGAAGAGGGAGGTGCCTGTCGGTTAGGCGGCTGACTTCGGCTCAGGTCATGATCTCACGGTTTGTGGGTTCGAGCCCTGCACTGGGCTCTGTGCTGACAGCTCAGAGCCTGGAGCCTGTTTCAGAATCTGTGTCTCCCTCTCTCTCTGACCCTCCCCTGCTCATGCTGTCTTTCTCTCTCAGAAATAAATAAAAAACGTTAAAAAAATTTATAAGACAGAAGAGGAACTGCTGCACAGAGAGAAGGAGAGTGTCCTAGAGGGTGGGGGAGAGCTGCAGCAGCCTCTTTCCAGCCCTCTCCGGTGTGACATCTTCCAGACTCCTCCATGGGCATCTTTCAGGGGGCTCCCCATCACCTCTGGCCAGCTCCAGACCTAACATATGCATCATATGCTTTGCCTGGAGTCCACGCCAGGCTCTCTGACCACAGGTTTGTACACTCCACAACTCACTGACTCCAGGTAGCTTCGTACTTAGGTAAATCACATCAAAACCAGAGGGAGCATATCAGCTTGGAGGCAGAGGAGTTCTCAGTCACTGACTGCAGGCTCAGGAAGGGCAGCACCTGGAGGTCCTGGGACAGCCAGCCAGTGATGGCAAGGTCCTGACGAATGAGGCTTCATGACTCTCTGGGATCTCCTGGGGTGAGGCTGATGAGGGCAGCCTTGTGAATTTGAGTCCCGGGTCTTCATGGAGGCTTTGGTCACAGCCAGCTTTTCTGATTCTACCTGCTGCTCCTGAGCAGGAGCGTTGGGTCAAAAGGTCTCTGGACTGAAGATTGGCGCAGGGGGGAGGTGCAGACCCCAGAGCTGGAGAGAGAAATTCTTGCATCCACACATGAGACCCTGACCCAGACAGGGCTCCATTCACCATGACACCCCACAACCTAGCTGGTTGCCTCTCCCCATTTTTCAGACTGGCAGACAGAGGTCTGGAGGCTTGCCCGTTGACTCTTGGGTTCAGTGTCTTAGCAGACCTCTTTTAGGGCTGGATGCTATGAACCCACTCCAAGTCCTTATTGGAAGCTGGTTTTCTGTTAAGCAATTCAGGGTTGGGGGCTAGGGAGAGGATGTGCTTATTTTCGAAGTGTCCAGGGGTCAGGGGTTCTGCTTTCTCTCCCCATGTGATGAACCACACTGTTGAACAGCAAGAGGAGTGAGGCACCCCTGTCCTGCCTCAGAGCTCTTCTGACCCTCCAGGTGGTTACAAAAGGCCTGGGCAAGGACAAACCTTGTGTGTGTGAACTTGTTTTCCAGGCTCCACAGGCAAAGAGATTTTACTGCATAGGTGGGGAGTGCCTCACATCTTAACGGTGAGGACTCCACCCCAGAACTATCTGGTATTGAGTTGGTTGGGATCCCCTAGCAGGAGACAGTGGCATGGCTGCAGACTTTACCACCGGACCTGCTAGAAGCCTGGAGCCCTTGGCCCTCCCCTAATTTGTGAATTAATGAGCATGTGGCTGGGTACAAAGCTTAGCTTTAAAAATATGCAAATCCATCACTGCCAGTGCATCTACTGAAGTGATCTAGGAAAGAGGGGTGAGCCCCCAGGGCAGCCCTGCCACATGCCCACCTGACCACTTGGGTACCTCCTCCCTCTGAACCGGAAGGTGAAGCAGGTGGGGGAAGTGGTGCTCCTTGGCTTCCTGCTCTCCTTCCCCACCTCCCACTGCTCCTAAGGGCAGGCCCTTGTTCTATTCCCCTAGGTGGGAATATTGTGAGAATATGGAGTTGGGGAGAGGCAGGGTCCCCACACAGCCCCTCTTCTGCCCTGTGGTGGGGGTGGGGCTAGGGGAGAGCAAGGAAGGGCTCCTGCAGCCCATGGACCAGCTGCCCACCCACCCTCTTCCACGGTGTCTCTCCAGATCGTAGATCCACGAGGCCACATGCTACATTCTCTGGAACAGAGGTCCCTGGCCCTTCCTCACAGATAACATGTAGTGAGAATCAACCAGAATGAGAAGGGGAAAGAAACAGTTCACAGTGGGACTCTGAATTCTCAAGGCTCACCGCTTACATGGGCTTTGTGGACTCCAGTTCATTCAATGTGACCACTCCTCATCTTTCCCTCGGTTTGAAAACATGTGCAAGAACTTAAAATTGCCTAGCACTTTGCAGGACTTGGCAAAAATACCTTGGCAACTGTGATCTCATTGGTATTTCCAATAATTGCATGAGATGGAGAGTTCCGATTTTAGAGCCCCATGCCACAGATGACAAAACTTGTTCAAGGTGTCAGGTGATTGACTCATGGGTCAGCTGTAGCAAACCTCCCTTCAGGGACCTGCTGCCTGACTGGCCAAGCCATGGGAGCAGTTTTGTTTATACCTTCACTGTATTCATCTCTCTGGGTGCTGGGACTGGCTTATTTCTATGACACTGTGTAACGAGAGATACCAGTGCTGAAGCAGCAGTGTTCAATAGAAGGACAAGGGCACTCACATTCCTTGGTGTTGGGGGGTGCCAGGAGGCAGGAGTAGCATACCATCCCGTAGATGTTCCTGGGTCTATTTTCCAACATGTAGTAGCTACAGAGAGGATGAGACAAGACAAAGCAGACATGTGAGCCAGGTATCACCACAAGGAAGTACTGACCACGTGGCATGCGCATGATTCAGGCATGATCCAAGCATGACCAAAGTGTAGCCAAAGTCAGGGAAGAGACATATGCCATGGGAATCGGGAGCCCTTAGAGCCAGAAGCCCATTTTGACTGCTGAGTTTCTTTTTTTTTTTTTTAGTGACAGTGTTTTATTTATTTATTTATTTATTTTTTTACAAATAGTTTATTGTCAAATTAGTTTCCACATAACACTCAGTGCTCATCCCCACAAGTGTCCTCCTCCATGCCCATCCCCCCTCCCCCCCACATCCATCAGTCCTCAGTTTTTGTCAGCATTCAAGAGTCTCTCATGGTTTGCCTCTCTCCCTTTCCCCCACCATTTCCGCCCTTCTTCTCCCCCTTGTTCCTCCGTCAAGTTCCTCCTAATCCTCCTATACGTGCAAACATATGATATTTGTCCTTCTCTGCCTGACTTATTTCACTCAGCATGACACCCTCAAGGTCCATCCATGTTGCTACACATGGCCAGATTTCATTGTTTCTCATTGCCATGTAGTATTCCATGGTATAGATAAACCACATCTTCTTGATCCATTCATCTGTTGATGGACACTTAGGCTCTTTCCATGTTTTAGCTATTGTGGAGAGTGCTGCTATGAACATTGGGGTACACGTGCTCCTATGCCTCAGCATTTTTGTATCCCTTGGGTAAATTCCTAGACTGCTGAGTTTCTCTGGGAGTTTTCAGCATGTCTTGAAATGGAAAATTCTTTTTCCAATTATGGGCTACTTTGGGCCTTTAAATCTCCTCTCCTTTTTGATTCCTTTCACTGATGAATTTATTCAGTGTGTGTGTCCTCATCATCTTCGTCCACATCATCCAGCAGAGTATTTGTGTGCCTACCACATGTAGACCCTGATTAACTCTCTGGGAGTCCCAGCCAGTGAGCCAGACCCCCCTGAAGGAGGAGCTGCCCTCCCTCAACCAGTGCCTGTCTCAGAACCTCTAGCCTGACGGGATTACTGGCAAATGTGTCTGCGAGCCCCTCTGGCTTCTCACGGACCTCCTGCACACCTACTGAGATTGAACGGAGCTGGCTGCAGCCGACAGAAAGACAGAAGCAATAATCTAGAGAGGTCAACGCAGAAGGCCATAGGGATGCCCTGACATACAATCAGGTCATAACTGAAATTCCTTCACTTCCTGCTCAGGAAGCACCTGACTGAGACACTGCATAAGCACAAGTGTTCAAGCTGCGGTTGCACCTACTGAACGGAATAGACAAATCATTCACAATGAGACTGTGAGGTCGTTTGCCCCCATTGATGCCACATCTTTCAAGCCTCGCAGTGTCAGTGTGCCAGCCCTGGTGATCACGCTAGTCTGCAGGCCCTGCACTCCCTGGATCTGGCGGTCCTTGCTTCTGGCGCTCTCAGCTCTGGCTCCTTTCCATCTGTGGATTTTGGCACCTCTCTTGGTGTGTGCCTGCTTTCCATAAACACACATTCAGCGGTGATCATGGGGCCATTTATCACATCATGAGAGGTCGATTAAGTAACGAGCTGGTGCCAACGTTTTTCCTTATTACAATTTCAAGAGATGAAAAATCCCTCTTCACTATTGGCTTTTTGCATGGTTGGTTTTTAATCTCTTTTTTTATTAGCTGTGCACACCCAGGCCCCCACTGATGGCAGGGTAGGTGGCAGTGTGGCAGGGGTGCTGGGGGCTTTCTTGGGCCCCCAGCCGCCATAAGCTGGACCATTACCAATAACATTATGATCATAATTGCCTGCCCTTCCTCAGGGCCTTTTATCCTCAGATCCCTGTGTATCTCATAAACATTAATTAGCCAATCTCAAAACAGCCCTCAGAGAAGCCACAACAGCCAGTTTTACAGTTAAGCCTTCTGGAAAAAGCCTCTCTCAAACACATACTCTGCCACCCTCCAGAAGCCATCTGTGCCTGGGCCACAGGAAGTGACAGAGGGGCCTATGGTGCACCTGCTCCCAAGAGGCGGCACGTGTCTGTGTGTGGCCTCATGAGGGTGACAGACTTCAGGCCAGCCAACTGATTCCTAACATCCAGACCCACTGTTGGCACTTGGGGCTCTGAGTTACTCCTCACCTGCCCCTCTGGCACAGTCTTCTGCCCGATCAGGACTGTTGGTGCGCCTGGCCTGGGAGTCCCTCAGGGCCAGCCTTGCTCGTAGCTGTATTCCTATTACTTGTGCAGGGTACTGAGGAGGTGTGCCTCTAGGCCAAAACAGGTTGGAAAAATAAGTGAATGAGACTAAGTTCTCTTCCACAGAAACTCCAAGTTCACAGACTGACGATGGCCCTGAGGGCATTCTGTGCATCTTTCCTCCTCCTTTCTAAAAAAGCAGAAGCACAGCTAAGCCCACCCTGTGTGATACACAGTGCTGAGCTCTGTCTGAGATGAAGAGCCGCAGCCACCTAGTGGGTGGACAATGCCTGGGCTTAGAACACGGCTCCTGGTTGGGCCCATGGGGCCGCCATGGTCTGCAAACACTTGAGGGCCAGTCTGCTGCCCTTCCTTGAACACAGCTCTTTCTCGCTCTCATCCTGAGGGGATCTGTCTGACTCCCATGGAGGGTCTGCAGGGCTGCAGCTGGGCTTCCTGTCCTGATGCTGCATCTGGAACAAGCTGTGTGACGTATTAAATAACTTAGCCAAGAAACAAAATACTGAAAGGCTGTACATTGAAAAAAATAAGTTGGTTCCAGGAGGAACTTCCCAGCCTGAGTCGGCGTGTTCCATGCACATACCGCTGCACATTGTCAGGTGTGAGGGCTAACCTCAGCAAATTGTGCTGCAGCTTACCCCCAAACCTCTCATCCTGGCTATGCAAGAGTGGAGAATGATTGCTGGGCTGCTTCTATCTGACAGATTCCCATCGGCTTGAAGCTGGGTATTCGTTCCAGGGTCTGTGACCCTGCTGCAGAGCATCGGATCCCTCTGTCTTTCTGTAGAGACCTGATTTCCTACACTTCGATCTATGTTTTGACTTTTCTTAGTTCTTTTTTGTTTTTTGTTTTTTTCCTCAAGGGTTGAATTAAGGTAAGGAGACCAAGATAAAACTCATTTTAAATGGGACCTCTAGAGTCTTCTGTGAAGGGATTGACTTACTCCAGGTCAACAGATATATCGATTTCCCCCAAAGATTTCCTTTTCTCAGGGCTCCTAAGCTTGTAATGGGTGCCATGGGGCCATCGCATGCTGTCTTCCCATACAATGGGGCATATAGAACCATGTCCTTAGCCTAGCCCTCCAACGACCCTAGAATGCCTTATTTGCAGGGACTGGACATGGATTGGAAACCAGCCAACAGAAGGTAAGATGGGCCACTGCCAGCCGTGGATAAGATGCTGCCCTGGCAAGGGGTAGGGGTGGGCTATGAAATCCAACTTCAGCTGTCTTCCTCTTCTTCTGTTTTGTTCCCCTTCCTCCCACATAGAGTTTCTCAACAGGAAAGCCATGTATGCTCATTGTTCTGCCAGCATCTCAGCCGCATTCTGACGCACAGCGGAGAGGGCAAAGAATAAGGAGAGTGTGCCTGCCAAACCACAAGGGGGCCAGGGCCAAGGCAACCTATGGTGTTAGGAAGACAAATCCGTGGCGGCCTGCATTGCGGCCTGGCAGCCACATGGACTCAATGAAAACAGCCTTTCACTGAGTGAACAGTGCCAGCTTACCCACACTCCTGGTAATCCTCTCCTATGACACAGAGCATGAGAGCCTCATTTGTTCTCTGGACCTACGGTGGGTAACAGGAGGCAGGAGGCCCTGAAGCCCTGGGGCCCTCCCCTGACAAGCACAGCACTCCACAGCCCCTCTGAGGAGGCTGGAGACCAGAGATAAAGTGGGGGCCTTCCTCTGCAGTGGCCTTCGGGTTGGGAGTGACTTATTTGAATGGTCTATCACACTACAGGGCCAACATGGAAACCAACTACATTTTCACATCTGTGAAGGATGCAGTGAGATGTAAGTCAAGATATATCTCCTGCACAATGGCCTTCATACACTCAGTGAGTGCCCTGGGTGCTGCAGACAAGGTGTGGAAGAAGGAGGTCACTGTTCCTATGGAGCAAGGAGCGAGTTACTCAAGACTTCAGAGCTCAGAAGAGCCTTTTAAGCGTACAAATGCCAGCCTTCCCATTAATTCTACAAATGGTCTCTTTTGAAGCCTTCTAGAAGCAGGGCGCTCACAACGATTCCACTGGCAATCTTTCTGATAAATATATTGGGACCAAGGAAATTGTCTTCACTGCCACAGAACAGCCTTTCTAGTGACTAGAAGCTAGCACCTGCTCATGGGACAAGGTTATTTACTGTATTGGTCTCAGGGCTTGTACTTTCTGGCTAGAAAGTCTTTGTGGATCTAGGTGAGAATGAAACAGGCTGCTCAACGTACTTAATCATCACCCCCTTTTAGATCATCTGGAATAATGCCATACTTGAATCTCAGAGACCACCGCGGGATGCATGCGTGGTCTGAACCATGGCTGGGGCAGAGGAAGCAATGCTGTCGGTGAGGCTCTGTTCTATATCTACCCTTGCTCTCCCTCTATGAAGCTATCTTACTGGAAGAGTCTGGACCAGTGGCTCCCATACCATTAATACAGAGATGTGTTCCAGATCTGATTTGAGCTTCATACCTGTTTATGCATCTCTGTGTCAGATATCTTGGTCTGGATAGGACAACCACCTCAAATTGCACACATACCTCCTCCACCCTCCCTCTACCTTCCCTCCAAAATCCCACCTCTTAGCAAATGGGTCTCACTGTCCACACAGCTGGCCAAGGCAGACATCTGAGATTCCTCTTCAAAATCTCCTTCCCCACACCTCACACGCCCTTGGTCTGCAACTCCAGTCAATGCTATCTTCCAGTGAGCTCAAGTTGTTTCCTCTCCCTCCATCTCCCAAGGCTCCCACCTTGCCCCAGTTCTCAAAATGCCCCTGGGCTCCTGTGTCTTCCCTACACAGCACATTTTCCTCACTGCTGCCAAGAGGATCGTTCCAAGGACACAGCCCAATTTTGTCCTTTACCAGCTTAGAAATCTGCATTGTGGCCTGCTTTGGCACTGAGCTAAAGACCAGTGTCTTCAACATCATTCTCCAGAGCTATTTTCCCTCTGGCCCCTGCCCCCTTGTTGGTTTCTCCACAATCCCTGGGCACACCTTCTGTGCAGCCACAGGGACTCTCAGCTCCACATCCCATCAAATTGCTTGCCCCTTTGAGCTTTGCCCTGAGCATCTTGGAGAGCTCTGTCCTAATTCCTAATTCTTAGCCTGACTAACTCCTACCTTCCCAACATCACCCTGAGAAGTCTTCTGAGACCCCTCCTGACCCAGTACCCCAACCCTGAAGCGAGGGGTCCTTCCCAGACTTCTACAAAACCATATACACCTACCAAACTATGCTTTGGTTACTGATTTTCTTGTCTCACCCCTTCTCAGAAAAGAGGACCTGTGTCTTTCCTCTTTGCCTCACTACTGCCTCCCTGGTAGGCTCGGAATTCACAGATTTACTAAAACAAATGCAGGAGTGGTTATGCTAGGTTGTGAATGTCAACCCAGATTCTCACCCTGAGAGGTTCTCAGAATAAGTTGAGATTTTTCAAAGAGGGTTATTTGCTTTCCAAGGTGAACATGGCAAGGTGTGCACACTTTTCCTTGGCACACTTATAGTTAATCCATGAAACTGTGTATCATTCATGAATTATGTATCTGCACCAATAAAAACCAGTGAAGATGAAGTTCCAGAAAGCATATACATTTTCAGAGACTAGATCTAGCCACCTAGTGTGAAGAGCATACTGAATTTCTCTCATTCAAGCACGGTGTCTGTGCAGAGCAGTCCCTAAGTGGATGCTTGTACCATTGGGTGGGAATAGATTGATTCTGCTTCTCTTAAAACGTTCCTTCTGGTGGAGCCCCCACAACCCAATAGCCTCAGTGACTAAATTAGAGACTGTCACCTATAGAACTTTTATTTTTATCATATTTTAGGAGAATAGTCTAATATCTTCCTTGTGTATAGCTACCTGCTTTTTTGCATATTGAAAAATAAGGTTCTGTAATAAGATTCCATGCTTCCTTTACTAATTCGACCAATATGTTTGAATCATACTCTGCGTCAGGGACATTGACATGGGGTTGTCAAGTAGGTATTTGGAAATGAAGGTCAGTAGCTCTGGAGGTAGGTCTGAACTGAAGACAGAAAATGGGAGAGACTAGGGGTGGGAGATGGTCACCAGCAGAAAGATGGTGGTGGAAACCACAGGAATCAAAACTTCTCAGTAACAAATTCTGTAATTTTAAAAGATATTATCATTTTTAAGAGTTAGTCACTTCCAATCTATTCTTAAGTTGGTGGGTCTTTCTGCCTTCCGTGTACTTCCCTCTTCTTACAGACTAATACCTGGTGTTTTTGTTTGGATATATCCTTCTTGTTTTCTTTCTTCTCTTAATTCAAGACAGAGATCTAGGAAGATAATGTGCACAAATGGGTTGCAAAGTATAGTCTGCTATTCAAAATGCCACTACTACAGTGACCACCATCGTTATCATCACTACCATTGCCTCCATCATCACGACCACCTCATTACTACCATCACCTCCATCACCACCACCTCTATTACCACCACCTCCATCATCCTCACCACCTCCATCATCACTACCACCACCACTTCTACCACCTCTACCACCTAACACCACGTAGCCTTTGTAACTGCTTTCAGTTTTATTTGTAACCCTTGCAAGCATTGTGCCGTGTGGCCACTAGAGGGAGATAGCAGCAAAATCCGTTGCTCAAGGCTGCACTTTCCTTTCCCAGGCAGAACTTGCTAATGTGTCCTGCCTGTAAGAAGGAGGATTTTATCTTTCTGTCTTTCAAACTAACTGCATCTTCACTTTGTTTTTATGGGAGAACTTTTGAAACATGACAGAATTGTGGTGGAATTATAGGTACTATATGATTCACATATTCCTATTAGTAGCTTTTACCCTCAGATTTTTCCAGAATACCCAAAACACTAAATTTATACAGAATTTTAGTTTTCTTTTCTCCAAAGCATTCCACATGTGTTATGTTATTGTAAGTATTCAACAGATTTGTTTTATTTGGGTCATTGGAATATATTATTATCATGAACATCCACTTAAGAGATCTGGAAGCTGAGCCTGGGTGGGCTGCCCATCCTCTGAAAGATGGTGAGACTCACCACACTAGACCCCGTGCTTCTTAACTCCAGGCACATGCCCTCCTCCCTGCCAAGCTGCCCCTTGTAGAACGAGCAAACGCAGCAGTGATGCTACACCGCAGCCTGAGGTGCTCACACTCAGAGCTGTCTGCAGAAAGTGTCCTGAGGTGCAGCCTGGCAGTGGCCATGCTTACCCAGGAAGACACGGCCCACACTCAGCATCATTCTCCATGTCCCCCGGCGTCAGCACGGTGGCCCGGAAGAAGCCCTCGCAGTCTTTGTGGCGCCTGCATATCTGGTAGCCTCCTTTGGAAAACTTCTCCGCTGGGCAGGGGACGCAGCCATAGTCCTCATCTTTGGTGCCATAACCACAGGACTGGCCAAAAACAGGACAGAGGACACAGGTGAGTACAGCAGCCACACTCACCATGACTGGACCTGCAGTCTTTGGAGGCACTGACACACGAGGCACACTGGGTGCATTGGGCACACTGAACACTAGCTGTTTCCGGAAGCTTCTCTTGCTAGGCTTTGGCTTCCTGACCTGTCCTAACTGCAACCCCCCACTGCATCTCTGACACTGAGCTTCTTTCCCCAGTGTTCCTGGGCTTCAGACACTGCCCCTCTCCCAAGGGTTCCTGAATAAATTCAGTCAGCTAAGGGGATAACTTGCTGGTGATGCAGCCTATGGTATCTGACGTCCTCAGTTCTGTACAAGAACCCTGGATGTCGACACTGTGGGTGTTTCACTCAGCACTTCACAGAAGAACATAATGAGCCTTTCACAAAGAAGAGGGGCGCCACAGCACTCAAGAGTCAGTATGCCATTCCTGGAGGACATCAGTCATGCCTCCAATTCAGATGGCTTGAAACCTCTCTGATCATGGTAGAGTAGAAAAGTAATCGTCCTCTAAAAAACTGAAAACAGCTCCTGAGAAATCAATCTGTTACAAGTGCTCTGCCATCTCCTCCACCAGAGAGACACTGTTTCTATGCTCACTGCTGCTTCAACCCTTTAATTGTGATGTCTGAGGACCACAGACAACTGGCCTGGTTTAGCTTGGGAACCACAAGTAGAGTGACACAGATGAGGGTGACAATACCTGTGTAATGGAGAAAACTCCCCAGGCCCAGGCACAGCCAGCAAGGGGCTTACCAGGTAGGGCTCCTCCCCCGGGCCACACTGGGGACACTCATGGCACAGCCCCGTGGTCTGGTTGTAGTACTCATTCTCTCCGCAGTTGGAGTATTCTGCTCTGGCTGAACACAGCAGTGACACCTGCCACAAGAAAAGTGGTCCTTTTGGCTTCTGTGCTTCCTTGGAGACACACTCAGGTGTGAGCACCCCACACGTGTATTGCAGTGGAAGGAGCCTGGGTGTGGGGGCCTGTTCATGCTCATCTGATACCAAGTCCCAGTAACTGCAGCTAATAAACTCAGCAGGCCACCCCACTTGCCACCAGCTGGCCTCACTCCTGCATCCCCTTCACGCCTCCATGAAAACTCCATCCCATCTTTGAGGCCTGCTCCAAACTCTCTTCACCTACAAAATCTTGCTTCTAGCCTCTCCAAGGTCATGGATGAGGTGGCTCTCTCCCTCGAGCCTCTAGAAGGGCAGGTTTCAGTCATATGTAGCCTCTCTCCTCTTCAGGGAGCCCTACAGTGGGGGTCTGGATCTTTCTCAGCTGTGGGACCACAGGTATGGTGGTCTCCACACAGGCACTGGGTTGCATAGATTGCAATGCAAAGAAGCATTTAAGGATCTTTCTATCCATGGAACCTTAGAAAGGGAGCCACCAAGGAGAAGTCTGATTTGAACTGGGTGCTGCTCAGTGCTTTGCACTCTCAGAAGAGCCTGGTGAAGAAGGTGCTATTAGCATTAATTTCATTGCACAGCTGTGGAAACTGAGGCATAAGAGGCCAAGCGACTGGCCTATGGCAGTGTGGAAAGTGAAGGAGCTCCCACTGAACCTCCCCCCTGGCCACACTGCAGGCGCTCCACAGGGTGAGGGTGCACTTACCACCAGGACAGGGAGCCAGGGCATCTGCTTGCAGTCTCCCGCATGGGCCATCTCCTCCCGCAGCCTTGCCTGAAAGACACACTTTATGGCACCCTGGCGCCTGCAGGGCCTGAGCTGCCCCAGCACTGACTGGCCATAGCCCAGCCCCCACCCTCAGTCCACTATATCATGTCCCACTGGGTGTGAGGGGCCTCCCCACAAGCAGGGCAGGAAATGAATACACCCTAAAAGCAAGAGTGGGTTTTAAGCTGAGCCCCAGGTCCCTTGGATTGACTCCATTCATGGCCCTCCCAGTATCACACCCCCCCCAGGGAGAAAGGACCAGAGCGCACGGAGGGCCTATTTTGGAAGCCAGGGCAATGGCAGATTGTTCACCTGCTCACAGAGTCTGAGGAAGCCTGGCTTTACACAAGTGTGTCAAGAAGCCCTATGGGCTGGTCCTGACCTTCTGGTTCTAGAGCAGCCCTGGAGATGGTGCCAGGACTCAGAGTCCGGCTNACCGACTAAGCTACCCAGGCGCCCCTCTAAGAACAGGTTCTTGTCAGAGTGGTTAAGGGAGTGCATAAGTCCAACTACTTGATTTTACAGCCGAGACAGCTGAAGCCCAGAGAAGGTAGTGACATGTCCAGGGTTACACAGCCACTAAATGGGCAGAGGGTGGCTGCAGCCCAGGCGTTTAGATGCTTTAGCCAACTGCTAAATTAATGCACTGCTTTGAAGGAGGAGGTATTGCTTTTCACTTTTCCATTTTCAGACTGGGGGGCCTGTGTTTCTAACTGAAGGCAGTTTTACTTGGGAGCCTGACTGTACAAAGATACATGACGTGATACACAGAAGTAGGTCTGGAGTGATATCCACTAAGATTTTTTTTGGCAGGAGTGAAATAGGGTGGGAATGACTATGGACCATGGGGGTTATAGGGAACGCTCCCTTTCCACCAGTTCCTACTGTCAGAATGATGTACTTGTGAACTTTGTGACCAGGAAAAAAGGCAATAAAGACATTTCGCTTTGGGAAGAAGCATCTGATTACTCTGAGAACAGGCTAAAAAGGATGTCCCAAGGGTGATTCCAGAGACAGGAGCCCACTGGCTACAACTGGGTGAGGGGTGGGGAACGGGGCAGGGTCTTGGGAGCCTTGGATCTTTCATGTCCCTGCTCACCTTGAGGTGTTCTCACTTGTGAGTAACATTGGTGGGGAGGCTTTGGGAAAGGGTTAGGTTTCCAGAATCTCTTGAAGAGATACAAAAGCTGCCCCTTCTCTCTTTCTAGCAGGCTTGCTGTCTTGCAATTCAGTGCAACGTTTACTTTTGAGACACACTAAATGGACTGAGGCAAGATTAAAGCACCCAGCCACCCCAGCAGTGAACTTCTGGGTGTTTTCCTTCTAGCAATGGAGCAAGCTGGGACAGGCAGGAAGGGAGGCAGAGGGAGGTGCAGCCTGCAGTTCTGCCAGGTGGGGCGGGGAAGGTACAAAAAAGCCCGAACAGGAACTTAGGAACCAGCTCCCTGCCTGACAGCCCAGCTTCATGATGGTGGCTGCCCAGCCTTTGCTTCAGGATGGTGGGTAGCAGAGCTGGGTTTCCATGGGGTCTACAGACCGGGCAGAGGTTCTTCCCAGGAGGGCTGCAGCTCTGGAGGCCTTCCAAGAACAATACTAAGGGTTTCTAATGTAATTGGCTTCTAATTATAGCTGAGCCTGGGAGGGCTTCCCTGTAAATACTGAGGAGGGCTGGGCTGGGTGCACTGGAGTGTCAACCTGGAGCATTTATTGAAAGGTTCATTAAAGATGTTCCGAGGCCAACCCAAGAAGACAGAAAAGAAAAACATACACAAGGCAAAACAAGGTCTGTGGTGTTGGATGCATTTCTATCATGATTACCAATTCTCAAAGAAGGTAACTGGGCTGGGGGGAGGAAGGCAAGGGCAGCCCTCTGGTTAGTGTTCCATTTCCAAGGTCTGACTTCTCTCGAAGCTCTGCACTTGGGAGCCATCCTGGCCTGGGAGCAGGTGGGGCCCAAGCTGCTCCCAGCAGTGACTTCCTGGTTTTTACTTTGGGGACCCCAGTGTCCTGAGCAGGGCAGTGACCTTGTCTGCCAGCTGTCAGGGGTGCCAGTGGAAGGACCTGAGCCCCTACAACTCTGACAGTGATGGAGAAATGGAGGTGGCCCCCAAACATCTCTTCCCACAGGCGAATCCAGCTACCACCCAGTCTCATGGACACCTTTTGTTTCCTAGTGCTTATGGCCA
Source organism: Crocuta crocuta (assembly GCF_008692635.1). Lineage (NCBI taxonomy): Eukaryota > Metazoa > Chordata > Mammalia > Carnivora > Hyaenidae > Crocuta > Crocuta crocuta. Next base: position 676,623 of record NW_027530636.1, read on the forward strand.
CTTTCATGACAGCATGGAGACCCGTAGCCAGGTGAGCCCTTTGCAGGAAAGCTCTGCCTGCCCGACCCTCGTTCACCACTTCTCCTGCCTTCCACAGAATCTACCATTCTTTCCTCAGCATCATTTCCTCCTAGAACAACAACACAACAATGGAAATGACAGCTGACAATTGTGGACCTCTGACCCCTGCCCAGGCATTGTTCTGACTTAACCCTTACCGCCCCTCTATGAGCTGTAACTCAAGGGTTGGGGAGAACAGGTTGGAACTGTAGGCCCATGTGCAGAGATGAGTGCCGCTAAGATTACTGGCCTGTTTTGTTTCCTTTCCATCCTGTGACCTCAGCCTGCAGTCCCAGACCTGCCATTAACCAAATACGAAAAAAAAAAAGGGTAGTGATTAAGAACAAGGGCTGAATCACATCTTGGCAAGTTATATAGCCTCTCAGTGCCTCAGTTCCCTTATCCATAAAACAGTCATAAGAGGAATGCCTACCTCATATGGGGAGGAAGGGAGGCCTATGTATTCCTGAACTTGAACTTGGCTTCCCCTGCTGTGACCACGACCTCAGCTCCAGCCTGGGCATTTCTGGCACATGGTTTCCTTATAACATCCTCACTTTATGGCAAGACGGCTGACACCAAGCAGGCTGACCTCTGGAGACCCGGTCTGAAAGGATGCTCTGGGAATGGTGGTTGGGACCCTGCTTCACAATGCTCCAGGGAGAGCTTGGTGCTTGACACAAAACCAGAAGATTCAGGATGGCTCTCAGAAGTGTGGCCCTTAAGAAGCTTGTGGTTTGTTAACCAGGAGAGTTGGATGAAGCTGATATATATCAACACTGAGGTTTCGTTCAAAACTATGAAGCCTCTCCAGTCCTGGACTAGAGGTGGGGAACTCACAGAATGAGGCCCACCGTGCTCTCCAGGTGACTGGAGAGTGAAGGCGCCAGATGGTCACCCACACTTTGAGGGATAGAGGTCCAAGATGCTCAGGGCACCCCATGGTGTGCAGGGAAGAAAGGGCCTGATTTTCAGTTTTTGGCTAGTTTAGTGAAATAAACACTCTTACCATGGCCATTTCAGCCATTGATTGAAGCCACCCATGGAGACCACGACTGGGAAGAAGCTTTGGAGGGGTAGGCAGGTGGCTAGGCAGGAGGCACTTGACCCATTTTTGGGGAGATCAGGGCAGGCAGAGTCTCATCTAAGTCCTAAAGACTAGGCAAGAGTTTGCTTGGAAAGACGTGGGATAAAGGTCTCCTAGGAAGTGGAAGTAGGGGGCCCAAATGGCTAGAGGCGAAGCCATGGCTGGACCAGAGGGCTGAGCATGGGCTCAGATGATGGCAGCAGGTTGCCATGGGCCTCATGCAAAGGCTGTGCAATGCAAAGAGAGAGTGGCGGGACCAACTAGCCATTGCAGTGACAGAAGTGTCACTCTGGCCAACTCTGGCAAGAAGTGTATGTCACCCAACACACACACAGACACACAAACACACACACCAACTCACGTGAAACAGCATCTATACTTGCAGAACACAATGGACTGTGATCTACTCCATCCTACTATTTTTATTCCAACAGAACAATGGCAGTGGCTGCAGCCCACGGCAGTGATCAGGAAAACCATCACTGGGGCATGATCGATAATCTGAAAACCACTGACTTAGATGAAGACAAGGCAGGAGGCAGGAAGCCTGAAAGATGCTGATGGTGGCCTGACCTTAGGGGGACAGACGGTGGAGAAGAGGGCATGGAGGGGCCAGGACTAAGGAGTCAGAGCACCGAGTTTGGCCCAGGTCTCCGCTTGGCTGCTGGGTGCATGGGAGGCATGTGAGGCTCTTGCTGAGCAGGGACGGACGCAGGTGGGAGGTGTCACAACTGTGAACACATTATAGAGCCCAGAGGGCCTCCAAGAGGAGGCAGTCTCTGACAGCTGCACATATGAGCTGAGCTTGTGAGAAATATCTGAGCAAGGGAGAGATGTGGCTGTCACAGTGTCAAGGCAGGCTGGGTTCTATTGGACCGTCCCTTGCAGTCATGCGGACAAGGATTTGTTCATGAGAAAAGGCCCTAGTCTAGGCCTCGGGAAGGGGTGGAGACTCCATTCTCAGGTGCCTTCCTTTCTCTGGACAGAAAAGTGCCAGGGTGGAGACCACTGGATCACTTCCTCTGCTCCAGGAGCCTTTCTGGAACTCAGGAGAAAGCCAGGGTTCCTGCAGATGGGGAAGCATGTCCTTTTGGCCCGCAGGGAAGGAAACGAGGGGCCAGCAGACACCACGTCTGGCAAAACTGTAAGGAACACTTGCAACTTTTCTGTAAGTTGGAGATTATTTCAAGATAGAAAGTTAAGAAGGGACATTACATTCCAACACATGGCTACTCCTCTAAACGCAGCTAACTGAGAGGTGAAGAAGAGGGTTGCTTGTTTGGATATAAATTGCTCATGACAGGTGTTCCAGAGAAGCCAGGAAGAGACGCCTGTGCTTTTAGCTGCATGTGAGGCAGGACCGTGTGAACACAGAAGCTTTAGGGAGTGGCAGAGCTGTGGCCTCCCCTGGAGGCGCTCACAGGCCCACGTAGCCCGAGACCCTGGCACACCGAGTCCCCACCTGGGCAGAGGGTGTAGGGACTCCACATGCTGGACCATGCCAACCTGCTGCCTTGGGCCTCTCCAGCGGTATAGCCTGTGCTCACTCGCTCTCTAAGGCCAGGTGCACCCGTTTCCTCAACCTCATTTATTGATGCCGGCACCCAGGATCCACCATCCTCCTCACCGGCACTTCTAGAGTGCTGGGCACCTCCCAGACACTAGGCTGGACACTTCAACCTGTATTAATCACCTAATCCCTCACCACTGCTGGGCTGGTGGGGACTTCCACAACTCCATTTACTTACAAGCCAAGGCACAGAGAGGCTGTATAACTTGCTCAAGGCTGTGCAGCGATGGGGCAGAGCCAGGATTTGAATCTACAGTTTGTCCCTACAGCCTGCCCCTACAGCTCACCACTGCCCTTCTGTATGTAAGTAAACATGTTCCAGAGTACCCACCATGTAGGCAATTTTTTGTGTGTGTGTGTTCTAAGGGAATGACAAGGTTTGCAGGACTCTGGGCTCCCTTAGGGGTCGTCCTCAGGAGGTTTTGCTTTCTTGCGCTGCTGCTTGGTACTCCTATGACTCCTCAGGGGGCAGCACACACTCTGTGAAAATGGAGTAATTCAGCCCCCTTCTAACTGAGTGATTGCTCTGAGGAATCCAGGAGACCCCAGTGTGACAGAGTTGAGTGGGCTTGGCAACACCACGAAAGTAAAAGGTGACAGCGTTCTTAAGAAACAGAGGTCACAGTGACCGCTGTGTGACAGCATCTCAGGCTGCAGGAGGGGGTTTGACTTTCTTAGCTCTGAGTTACTGTGGGGATGGCTGGGAGTTACTGCCATCTCCATGAGTGGCTTAGAAAGAGTAATAATGCCTTCTTCCTTAATAGCATTTGACAGTTTCAAATGCTCTCTTCTACATTGCTTCCTACAAGCATCATTAGATAGCAGGGCTCCCATGTTTCAAGAGCAGGGGCTCAGGAAGGTTACACAGGTTGTTAGCACTCAGGGCTGGCAGCTCCAGGTGGGGACCCTGCTGGCGGAACCCAGCCTGCTGCTCATCTGACAGCAGTAGTGGTCTCCCCAGGAGATGACACCCTGCCTTGAGCTCTCAGAGGTTTCCTGTGGTATTCCCACCCATCGATAAGGCTGCATGCGTGGCAGAAGGATTCTGCGTGTTTGTGTGTCAGGGTCATGGGCCTCGTCTTGGGGATGGGACAACTCGTAGTCCATGTGAGGTGTGAAAGCCCTCAGCATCAGAGGGATAAGAGGCTGTCCGTGGTCCTCAGGCCGTTGCTAGCTCAGCCCTTTGCCTGTGACTGCCGAACTTCGGACACCAAAGGTACAGGAGTGGTGTTCCCTTCGCACAGCCATGTGCAGACTGGGCCTTGCCTCCAAGTCTGAGGTTGGCCTAGATATTCAGGTAAGGTGGAAATAAAGTAAAATCACCACTGAGAGCGGTGTCCATGCAGCCTTGCTACCCAGGTGGGGCCTCTGGGGCAGCTGCGGCACCACCCGGGAGCTGGCTGCAGTGCCGAATATCAGATCCCTGCAGCCCTGCAGCATCAGAATCTGCTCTTTCAGCCAGCTCCTTGGGTACTCTGTGTGCATGGGGAAGCGTGAGGAGTGCGGGTCCTATAGCCTCCCAGTGACTTCATACTCGGGCCATGTTTGAGTCCCCCTGGCAGATCCAGGAAAGGGCTCCCTCTGGGTCTCTCCTTCCTTAAATTCTGACCCTCTCCCAAGGGCCAAATTCCATCTTTAGCCTCTCCCTGCCCAGCACTGTGCACTAGACACTGGGATTTCTTTGCTTTCTTTTGTTCGTTCATTCACTCATGGTTTATTCAACAGTGACCGTGAGCTGCTACTGTGTAGAGAGACTCTGGGGATGGTGACAGACAGAAAGGTTCCTGCCCCATTGCATCTTCATCTGCCCCGGACACAGATACAGCACACAAAATGACACAAAACTTCAGGCCACTTCTTGCATTTCTAAGGGCCACTCCCTCGGGTCTAGCTTCATGCTGGGCTATAATGGGGTTCAAGGCAGGCCACCCCTCAATTTGCCACTTTGGCATACTGCATATTTTAAGTTACTCAAGAAACAGCTGGTGCAAGGAGGACGCTCTGACCCTCCTCTGTCCCCCTGAAAGCAGGAGATAAATCTCCCATGTGAAAGGTGCCCTCCCTGCACCCGGAGGTGGGGACATCCTCATCATCAGAGTCAGGAATTCAGGGCTAAGAAGACTGTGTACACAAGCCCTGGTTTGCTTCACACCTTTACCACCCCAAGTCCAAACTCCCTTGTCCTCTCAATTCCTCACTATTTACCATTTCTCTGCCAAAAAGGTACAAAGCTACTTGCTTTGGTCACTTGAGTCCCATATTTTTATGCACTCCTATATGTACAAAATTAAATATTCTTCCCCTATTAATCTGTCTTCTGTCAATTTACTTATCAGACCAGCCAAAGAACTGAAACAGGAAGAAGGTAAAAGTTTTCCTCCCCTACGGCAGTTTGCCCTTGGGATGACCTTTGCCCTCACCAGGCTAGTTCTGCCTCAGTGGACACCTGTCATCACAGTGGCCTCCAGGGCACAACCACAGGAGGGAGGCCGCGCTCTGTTCTAGTCATCACCTTTGGAATACAGAGAGTCACTACTGGGTACAACTGACAGTTGAGTTTTGGTGGCTTCACCTTCTTGATCCAGTTGCTCCCCCTCCCCGGCTCCATCTGACCCATCTGACGCCTCTCCGACTATCAAGATGCTGCCTTTCCCCTAAAGGCTGTTTCTCCCTGGGAAGGTGGTATAAGCCACACCTCAGGCACTGTCTGCCCTGAATCTGTGGGAAGGGGCAGAGGAGTGGGGCTGGGGAAGCCTTTGTAGGAATGAGGCCTCCTGAGTTACCTTTTAAAGCACGTGGGACATGGGTCTCTCTTGTTCCTGGCCCCTTCTACCTCTCCAGCATGCTCACTTGCCGGAGAATTCTCAGAAGGCGGTGCTGGCTGACTATTCACCCTCATCCTCATCTGGCCGCAGCGACTGAGGACCGAGGTCCCCTCAGTCCCCTGGGCACAGTGCTGTCCTTGTGCCCCACACCGCAGGATGGGGCATGGGAGACAGATGGTGAGGTCTGTGGCCAGCCCATCCTGGTCCTCAGCACAAGTGCTTTGTCGAGAGGCAAGGTGCTGTCAGCTGCCTGCGTTCTGGGGAGGCGGTTCCCTGCTCCCTGCCCACCCAACACTACCCTCTCCTCCCCGGCCTCCCACGTTCTCCTCTCCCACAGAAGGATGGCTGGGGCAAGGCTGCTGGTGGCCTCCTCCCCACTCATCCACAGGATTCCTAGCTCCCCAGACTCCCCCAGAAAGGTCTCCACTTCCCACCAACAGAGGCAGACTGTCACTCACCCTCCAGGAGCCTGTGGAGGTCGTTATCAGAGCAGCTGAAAACACTTCCATTTGATGTGATTTATGGCTCTCAGGAAGACCCCCCCACCCCCCGCCTCGTCCCCCATTCCAGTTGGATCATGCTAATTAATGCTACATTGTGAAGAGGTGAACTCATTGTATTTCACTTCTGTTTGAGTCAAGTCTGTCTCACTGGAAAGCCTGGAAGACATCCTGGAATGGGCCATCCCATTGAAGCAGGTGACTGGGACCTGACTGTCACACCAACCCACAGGAAGAGCCCGGAGCTTGCCAGGTTGGAGTTCTTAGTGATTTTTAAAGGAGCTCCCCTCCCCATTTCCATTTGCACAGTCCTGCAAATTAAATGGCCTGTCCTGTTCTTAGCCACACAGGGCCTGACTGCTGGGCTGCCCTGCCCAGGAAAGTGCAGCCAGGGGTCAGAGAAGCATAAGAAAAGGGGCAGAGGCGCTAACTACTTGCCAAGACTGACAGGTGCCTTCCTACCTCCCAAGGCTCAGAAGCAGAATCCCAGAGGGACAGAGAAGGAAGGCTGAGAGAAGTCCCTGCAATGCAGTGCATTTAAATCACAGCGTATGAGGGCTTTAAAGGGCCAGTCTCCATTCTTGCTCTGAGAAATCTGCACTTAGAGCTCCGAGGTGAAGGTTTCAGGGCCATGACGGGGTAAGTGACCTTCACCAGCATCTCTGGGGTGGGGACAGTGTCCATATATTCTCTGAAGGATGTGATTTTGATTGAAAAGATATATACATCATATGTTGTATATATATGTGTATGTAATACGCATGTGTGCATGTGTGTGTATACAGAACAATTATTTTCTAATGTCAAAGATCTTTCCTTGTCTGTTGGAGGCACTGTGCTCAGGGGCCACCAGGCTGCATCCACTAGATTCACCCCTGGGACAGGCCTAGGGCTCCAGTTTTTGCCTCAGGCCAGCCTGTGATGGCCTAGCCTGGATGAGACGCCATTGGAGGCTTTCGTCAGAAGACGTTCATCTGATAGCTGTACTGTAAAAGGGTCAACAGAGCACAGGGTTGGTGGGTTCTCAAGGGGGAGCAGGAGGAGTGGTGTTCCCAGAGTTTTGGGGCAGGCAGGGAGGAGGCAATGGGAGAGGGGTAGCTGGGTATGAAGGCCCGAGGAAGTCTACCTGCTCTGCTGGCAAAGCCACAGAGGGCAATGCTCCCCCGCCCCACCCCCGCCACACTCCCCGCACAACAGGAGACCTGCCAGCAGCTGAACCCTCAGGGAGTGCCTGCCCACAAGATGCTGACAAAGGCTCTGCTGATTTGAGTTGAAGGTTGAAAATTAGAGGCCCCAAGCTTTAAGTTTTAATTGAAATAATACTCAGAAAACAGACATTCTTGCACAAATAAAAACAACACATGACATTTATTTTTGACAATTCTAGCTTTTTCTTTGAAGCATCACTACTCATACAAATAAGCGCATCAAACTATTCCAGATTCTGTGGGGAGCCTTCACGCCTCAGCAGCAGAATTCGGAAAGGCAGCCCAGAGCTAGGAAAACTAGTATTTTGGACATTTCTGTTCACATCAGATCTTTCTATTTGCCTTATCCTTTCCTGTCAGTTTTCATTTTCCTACGTAGAAACCAGTGCTGATGGTAATGGTTTATGAAGTGCTGTAGACAGCCATGGCCTAAGAACACTCCCTCAACACCAAAATTATTATTGTTGTTTGTCAGACTAGGCCCAGGCTTGTCAGAATACTAATTACATTATTAAGCAGGTGCTTCTGCATTTGTTCAGTGAGAGCTGGGGCCGGGGCCCAAAAGAGGAGGGACACTCTCTCCTGTATTTGGAAAGGATGTGGCGCTTGCATGCTACTGCAGTCTTGATGGCTGGCTCATGAAAATAACATGGCCAGAAAATATACATCTGGGAAGTTCTGAGGGAGAGCAATTATCCTTATCCAGAGCTCCTGCTGTAAAGATATGTGCTCGCAGTTTCATTCCTATTTCATTTAATGCCTCAGAGCTGAACAGATCTTGTAGAAGTGATAAAGCCAGGTGAAGCTTTAAAAAGAGTCCCTATTTTATTGCCTTACCAAAATCAACAGAAGGCATTTTTAGGGTGAAATCAGGAAGGTTATTGTAACTCGAATCATTGCTTTAAATTACCTAACCAAGTTTTCCTAGGGCTCTTATATAAGCATATAAACATAAAATTTTGTTAAGACATAGTACCAGCCACCCTCCAGCCCTTCAATGTGCATGCCATCCAGCCTTCCATCTGTCTAATCTGTCCTTCCATCCACCCACTCAGCCATCTGTCCAGCCACCCTCTCCAGTCATCCAGCCATGCATACAGTATTTACTAGACACCTACTCTGGACCAGGCCGAATAAACAAATTGACACAGTCCTTGCCCCAGTGGTGTCTCACAATACAGTGGACACGGGGAGTGGACAGCCAGACCCAAACAAGGGAGAATGGCCTTGGCTGAGCCAGGAATCCACGGAAAGGGAGAGGAAGGAGGATGGGCATGGGCTGAAGCTTGGGGAGGGTGTGCCTCACTGGGGCCACTGAATGTTGCAGGGCATTCCCTCCAGGTCACTGCTCCTGTCCTCTTCTCTGAACAACAGACAAATGAGCTACTTCCTAAACTGCATTCTGATGAAATCAAGATCTCTTTCTTGTTTTCTACCAAGAGGCTACCGTACCAGGTTTCTTACAGCTCATAGTCCTTATTTCTTTGCTCTCACCAGCTCAGAAGATGTTTGGAAAGCAACACTTTCAGTTCACCCCATTATTCCCAAATATGGCCATTCTTCTTGAGTCAGGATCCACTAGAGAGCCTTTCATTGGCACCTTAAAACTGTTCACTGTGTTAGGGAGGTGAGGTTCAATGCATGGATTTATTTGAAGCATGCCAATATTACCTAACAGCACAACCAAAAGGAGCACATAATAAACAATTACCGGAAGACACACTAGGAGAATCCCAAGCCATGTCCGCCAAGTAAAAGACATTAATTTGACACTGAAGATATCCTTTAAGTAAAGGAAGTTGAAGGAGATAAACCACTTATTGGCACTGGGATCAATAGATCCTAAATTAGCTACAAAGCCGAGGCAAGCAATGAGGCAAGAAGGATCTAAAAATTGTTGCTATTATTATTTGCCCCCGAGGGGCCCTCAGACAGCCTGCTGCTCTCTGAGGATGGTTATTGTGGGTAATTGAGACGGCTCCCACTTGGGTGGTAGAAGCCAGGCAGGGGGGCCTCCCAGATGGCTGTCTGAAAGGAAAGGTGAGCCGAGGGTGTGCAGAAGGCAGGCCAAGGGCATGCAGCTCCTCCGTGTCTCCACCCCCACCGCACCCCCAAGCCGCTCTACCCTCCATGCTTCTCTTTGAAGTCTGAGCCCAGAGAGACAAGGGGGCCTCTTAGCGCAGAGGTGGCCATTGCTGGCCTTTGCACTCCAGACTCTCGGGTGGCCCTGAGCCTCAGACAGACGCTGGAGATAAAGGCTGTTAGGCCTGTTTTATTCATCTTCTGTAGCAAAAGCTTAACAGTGCCGTCACACAACATGCATGTGGAGTCAGGCGCAGAGCAAGAGAGAAGCTGCTTCTGAGGCAGTGCGCTCCATCACTGCACATGCGTGATGTGCTGCACACACTATGGCCCACGTGTGGACAGGCACATCCAAAGGGGATGAGTTCAAAATGATTAAAGCCGTGTTCTCAGACTCTGCACGTCTCCTAAGAAACGATGGTTTATTGTTCTGGTTAATGGCACGTATTTTTATGTTCTTATTGTTCTTACTTTTTAAAAAAAAAAATCAGCTTTCTTAAGGTATATTTAACTCACAGTAAAATCCACACACTTCCAGGGCACAGGTGGTGACTTCAACATGTAACCAGCACCCAATTGTGATACTGAATGCCTCGTCACTTCCCAAAGGTCTTGGTGCAACCCTTTGCCATCAGCCTTTCCCTGCTGGGCCACTTTTGATCGCTATGGATGAGTTCTGCTTATTCCAGCTCTCAGGAGTGCAGTCACGCTGCACATGCTTTTTGTATCTGGTTTCTTTCACTGAGCGGAATTACTGTGGGAAGTTCCTCTGGGTTGTGAGAGCTAATTCGTCTGTAATGATGAATAATATTCCATGCACTGAAACACCATGATGTTCATCCATTCGATTTCTTTTAGTAAGATTATATTTTTTAAAAAGTTTATTTATTTTGAGAGAGAGACAGAGCATGCGAGCGGGGGAGGGGCAGAGAGAGAGAGAGACAGAATCTGAACCAGGCTCCAGGCTCTGAGCTATTATCACAGAGCCCAATGCAGGGCTCGAACTCATGAACCAGGAGATCATGACCTGAGCCAAAACCAAGAGTCAGATGCTTAACCCAGTGAGCCACCCAGGTGCCCCAAAGATTACATTTTAAAAACGGCTTTCAGATGTTTCCTGGACCTGGGCTGTCCTGACTGCACATCTGGTGTAGGTGACTAAAACTTCAGGCAGGTTCCAAACGGGGCTGCTCCTGCACTTGGTTTAAGTCTGCTCTAGACACATACAGAGAAGGTCTTGTGGTTGCAGCCACTTTGGCTTGTCATCAAGAGTGGCCTGGAAGGCACCAACTGGCAGCTTCCACACTACTTCCACTGAGGGGCTCCCTTTGAGGGGTTCCACATGACCCCTCCATCCTGGTCAACCCCCAACTCCATTGGTGACTGCCACAGAGATGCTACACACCAGTTGCAAGGGTCCACAGATAAAACCCGCAGCCCCTTCCACACCAGCTTGGGCATATGGCCAAAAGGGAAGAGTTGAACCACAAGAAAAATGACAGCATTTACTCAGAGCTGAATCAACAGTGCTTTCCAGTCACTTCAGAAAGAATGCTGGTGTATTTGCTATGACAAATAACCATCCTCAACAAAATTCTTCAGTCCTAAGATGTCTCATACAGAACTGGCTCAGAGAAAAGCAAAGGCAGTGCATGTGTGTGGTCCTCGCTTCCGAGGACACTGTGGTCCTGGGGACCTGAATGGCTGGGGCCTCTTCCCTGCCTAGGAATGAATGTGTGTGTCCAACGCAGTGGGAGTTGGGGCTAGATGGTGGCTGTGGGGTTATCAGCAGGTGCAAGGTGAGGTTCCCCCACTCAGTTTCCCTTCCCGTTAGAGAAAGCAGTGGCCTTTCCTGTGCTCCTTATCTGATGAAAACCTGGCGGGTGCCTAAGAGAAAGGTTTCTTCAGGCAACGTGTTTGTGGAGCAGAGCCCTCAAGTGTGTTTGCTGCAGGTAGATGTCCTCTCAGCCTACTGAGAGTATTTATGGAGGGTGTACCTAGTGCCAGGCCCTGTTGGTACACACATTCTTTTTTAATCCTCTGAACTTTGCAAGGTAGGCACTTGCTACTCCCATTTAATTTGTGAGCCAATGGAAGCTCAGAGGGGTTGAGTGATTTGCCTGAGGTCACACAGTCAGAGGTGGGAGAGCTGGGTATAAACCTAGACTTGCTTCACTTCCTACCATTCTGCTCAGCCTGGGAACAGGGGTCCCCAGAGCCACAAAAGAAGCCACAGAGAGAGGGGGGAGTGGACAGGGTGAGAGGGGCAAGTCAGTAAAGGACCCTGGGGTCAGTGCAAGGTGGACTGGGCTTTATGTAACCAATGCAGACAGTTCTTTGGGAGGCCAGCAGTCTGCATCCCCTACTGGCAGCCCCACTGAGTGGGACTGTGGTGATGAGTGAGGCTCTGCTTCTCTCCCACAGGGGGGCCCTTGAAGGCGCCCAGAGCTGTGGGGTTCCACGGGTTCCTGTTATCTCCTCTCCCCTTTCAACACTGCGCCAGCTCCACGGATACTTAACTCCCGGGCACTCCCGCAGCTGTCTGGAGTCCCTTGAAGAGCTCGTGCCCCGAGAGCCGGGAGAGGCGGGCACTGAGGAAACCTCCAGCAGCAACACGACATCCTCACGTGCCCAGTCTTTGAAGTCTGAGTTTGTTTGTTTGTTCCTGAGCATGTGGATCGTTTCCCTGCCCTTGATCCTGGGATCAGCCACTCCGCCCCACCTTAGTCTCCTGACATGGAAATGGCCCAGTGCAGGCGGCGTTTCTGTGGGCTGGTCGGCCCACAGGACAGTACAGGGCCAAGAATGCAAGCTCGGGAACCTCCAGGAGGCCCTTTCCCCTGAATTAGAGTCCCGGCATGAAGCAAGCAACTTGTACATTTGGGTCCTTCCTGTTAAACTCGGGGTCTTGTTCTACTGGTTTGAAAGAGGACTTGTTTTTTATGTTCTCTTTTCAAGCACAGTAACGGGCAAGCTTTGGGGAGGACGCACTACCAAAGGCACCTTGTAGGCTCATCGCAGAGTCTCCCAGTCAAACCTGGTCTGACAAGCCTTTGGGGAGAGCAAGGGGTTTGCGTCCCTCAGCTCTGGAGGCCACTGGTTTAGACACGGAAACCTCTTCTTGATGGCTTCGTTCATTCCTCACGTGGTTAAGTTTTGCATGAATATGACATAGACGGCTGTCATTATGCCATATTCATGTTCCTACTCTGTGCCTTTCTTCAGAGGGCAGGAGCTGGAGTCACTGCAGAAGTGTTGAGTATCCTTTTTTAAAAGCAACTGAAAGTAGTACATCGCCCCAGCTGAGACAGGTAGTGACTAGTCTAGGTGATCCAGAATCAAGGTGAGGAGAGCCACCACAGGCTTGGGAGTGCCTGCTCTCTGAACAAGATTTTCCGAGCGAAGACTATGGCGTATTTCCTGGGCTGGTGTGTGAAAGTACAGCCCTGTGCATCCTGGGGATGGGTGTCTGCCCTCCAGGCCAGGGAGATGGGCCAGGTGCTCCTCAGGGGCTCCCTTCTGAGAGGATGTGCAGTGCGTGCCTTGCAGGATGTCACAAGCCCAGCTGGATGGGGCTGGCCACCATCCAGCAGTGCCACACCAGCCCTAGGCTGAATGCAGGTAGCCTGGCTGGGTCCACCACAGGGAGCAGTATTTTCTGCCAGCGATGGCCCTGAAACAGAGACTGATGGCCTTCTGCAAGCCTTTGGTACCTCAGTCACCTTATGCCTAAAATGGGGACATAGGGCTCCCTACCTGCCCACCTCTCTGACATTAGGATGAGATGCTTTTATGCAGAACCATTTTTTTTAAAGTTTATTTTGAGAAAGGCAGAGACAGGGCAAGTGGGAGAGGGGTAGAGAGAGAGGGAAACAGAGAATCCCAAGCAGGCTCTGCAATGTCAGTGTGGAGCCTGACAGGGGGCTCAATCAAACTCATAAAACCTGAGTCAAAAACCAAGAGTCGGATGTTTAACTGACTGAGACCCACTCCCCCAGCACCGCATGCAGAAACATTTTGAATGTGAAGTCTTGATGCAGAGGGTGCTTACTAAGGAGTGATCACAAGCAAGTACCATCCAGCCATACAGAAGCAAACACTCCTCTGCTCAGTGGGAATGGCATTTCCTTTGAGAAAATGTAAAATAGACTGGCCAAGCCTGAAAGATGTTGGCCATGGAGCCCATGCTGTTGGCTTTAAGCTAACACAGCTGTTACTCTCATAGTGCTTGAAGCAGGGTCTCCTGGATTGACGACAGGCTGTGGCAACACTGGAAAGGATTTGGACATTCATGCACTCAACAGACCTTAGGAAAGATGTACCACACTCAGTGCTGGGTGGGATGGGCACTGCCAGGAGCAGGCACCAGTCTGCCTGCCACATCAGCCCATGAGGGGGTCCTGCCAGGGTCCCCACTGTGGAGATGGGGCAACTGTGGCCCCAGCGGGGATCAGACCTTCCTGAGGTCACAGGGTCGGGCAGAGTAGCTGAGCCAGACACCTGACTGCAGAGGCCACACATTTCACCCACAGGCCAGAGATGTGGTCCCCGCTCTTGAGGAGTGGACATCTGGGGAAGCCTACAAGCCCTGTGACATGAGCACATGTCACATGTGCTCATGGTGTCTCTCCAACACTTCCCCTGGTACAGGTAGGCAAGGGTTTCCAGGATCACCATGTTACACCAATTTGATTGATTTCTCAACCAGAAAGTGCATGGGTCCATGGGTAGCTTTCTGACCATGGAATATCCTAGGGAGCTCTGACTATAGCCATGGTGCTGCCTGCTGTGAGGCAGCCTCACTCTCTATGCCCAGGGAACAGGAGTCCTCATGTAGGACAAATGGCTTGTGTGCCCATCAGCCAAACCAAGGCTGTATGTGTGGTTGAGCCCCTCCTGAGCCCATTCCCTCAAATTCTTGGTCTAGTGGAGCACTGTTTATTCCAGGGGCCAAAAAGGAATGCTATGCCAAGAATCCAAGTACACAACATTTAAAGACACCTTTTACTAGGTGTTTCATTACATATTTCACTACTCTGGCACTCTGCATACCATTTATTCCCATGCCAACAGCCCTAAGATGATGCCAAAGTATTTGGAAATAGAGTGTGCTGGTATTAAAATTTTAAAAATAATATTTAAAGCCTGGAAACCTGGTAATTAGAAAAAAATATTAAATTCTGAAACAGAGAAAAAGTCTCTTGAGTTTTTAAGGGAGGTCATTAGAGGTCAGAGTAGAAAGAATAAAACTTAGTTTATTTGGACCACCCGTGTTTTAAATGTCAACCACCAAGAATGCCAGTAAAAAGAATTGTAAGTGATTTAAAAATAAGAATACAGCTAATAAAAAACTGACATATATTTATCTTCAAATGCCATGGATCCCGAATGGAGAACCAAAATATAGTATACGCTCGCAACGGAATGCAATTTAGTGTTAGAAAGGAAATTCAGACACGTGCAACAACCCTGGTGAATGTGAAGACTTCATGCTGAGTGAAGTCAGCCAGTCACCCAGGAACTCCACTTATGTGAGGTCCCTCGAATGGTCAGAGGCACAGACACAGGAAGTAGGATGGTGGCACCAGGGACTGGGGGAGCGGGCATGGGGAGCTGGTGTGTAATGGGGACAGGTTTCAGTTGAGGAAAATGGGAGAGTTCTGCTGATGGGCTGTGCTGAGGGCTGCACAGCAGCTTGTGAGGTTTTTGCCATCCTTGGGAGCTTTGCGGAATAGTCTGGAGATGCTGGCTTGGTCGGGTGTGTGGGCCTGGCAATTGTGCAGGTCTACCAGGGTGGCTGCTCTCCTGCTTGGCCACCTTGTGGCCCCTCAGGGGCAGCAGGCCATGCCCATGTAGGTTTAGTGCAAAGAGCAAGGACTTGCCATGTGTCAGTACAGCCGTGTGGATAAGCCTCCAAACAAGGGGAACACACAGAAGGGGGAGAGGACTGTCTCCAGAAGGCCTTGTCTGACTAGCTTCACGGGGCAGGTGTACTGTGAGAAGCTTTGAAGTGGAGGGGGATGGGAATTGTGAGTAAAAGCTTAAAAGGCCAGGGCAAGGAGGACTTTGCCGGAGGAGCAGAGAGCACGGATTTGAATAAGTCAAACACATTATTAGCTCTTATGAGACTGACTCAGTGCTTACTGAGCCTCAGATCTGGGGGGAGAAAGCGAGGACCCCAGAGCCCAGCGGGAGCTGAGGTGCACCTGAGTGAAAGGCCACGGGAAGGGAGAGTCAGACTACAAGGGCTGCAGGCTGAACAAAGCTTTCTTATGACGGGGACGACCCCGCCCTTCCTCCCATATGACCCTTCCTCTATCTAAAACACGATCAACCAGACTGATGCCTCCCAGCTGCTGTGTGTGCGTTTCCTCACTCCATTTCTCTGCATCATTACCGGAAACATCTATCCTTCAGGCATAAATGAGTCAGCCACTTGTGACAACCTCCAAATGCTTGTGTCTTTGAGGACACACCAGCCTCCTCCTCCAGGCAGTCCTCCACAGGGCTTGGTATACGTTCTTGGAGTATGTTCCAGATGTGAGGGGCAGTCAGTGGTATCAGATGAACATGGGTGTGTGCTACCTGATATTCTGAGGCCTTGAAATCCATCCCGTTCCTCCCCGCACTTTATTGAGGCTCTTCAGATACTCATTTCAGTAGCTGCAGGGCAAGGCAGCTCCGTGTGGTGTGAGGCAGATCCTGGGGCCCACACACTTGAGCACACTCAGCACCTTCCCCATGCCTCACACACTCACACAACGGGGGCTCGGGGGAATTGTGTATGAAGGTAACCTGCTGGGGACTGACGGTAGGATTATCCTGAGTGCAAACCATTCTTAGAGAGCTTACTCTGTGCCCAGACCTATATATTAAGAACTCTTTTATACACCAAAAAGGTTTTTATGTACTAAACAATACAATTGAGAATGTAAACTGGTGCAGCCACTGTGGTAAACAATATGGAGGTTCCTCAGAAAATTAAAAAGAGAACTCCCATATGATCCAGCAATTCCGCTACTGGGTATTTACCCAAAGAATACAAAAACACTAATTCAAATGGAGACTGATGAGGGAGCATAGGGCAAGCTGAGGGCAAAATACAGGCTAATAGCACTCCCGATAGGTTGAGTATGTGTGATATTCCTCAGATACTCCCAGCCACCCACGAACAGAGAAAAGGGTTCAAGTGCTTGCCTTGGTGATGTGGGAAACTAAGGCAAATGAAGACTTAAATTCCCTTACTGCCTGCAGCCCACTGACAAGTCCTTGAAACTGGCAGAGTGACCTCCCTCTAGGAGCTCAGCTGCCTCGATGATGCATCTTAGGGTAAAAGGGAATCTTAGCTTAATATCATGCCAACTTTGAGGACCCAGTAAGTCAACTTCCTTTATCTGAACTGCCCCAAGATATATGCTGGCAGTCATACTCCAAGCTTATGCCTTCCGACATACATCTAAAGGGTCTCGTGACCAGGGTTTTATTAAATGGTAAGTGGTGTTTCTCTAGCAACAGCTAACCCCTCAAAGGTACTGGAAACTTTGCTTCCAAAATTCCTTAGAGACTTACTCTATCCCTGACCCCCTCCCAACCTGAGGGTATAGGATCAGTAACCCCTCATGTCCCCAGTGCAGCTCTTCCTGCCCACAAAGTCCTGTCCCCACGCTTTAATAAAGTCACCTTTTTTCACCAAAGACATCTTCAAGAATTCTTTCTTAGCTGATGGCTCTGGACCACCACACCATCACCCCAAAACTTCATTAGATCATGAACACCTTTGTTTACTGAAGCATTATTTACAATAGGCAAGAAATGGAAATACCATGTCAATCAACAGATGAATGGATAAAGAAAATATGTTTTATACACACAGACACACACACAATGAAACACTAGCCATAAAAAAAATGAAATCTTTCCATTTGTGACAACATGGATGGACCTCAAGGGCATTAGGCTAAGAGAAGACAGAACTACAGATATGATATGATTTCACTTTTATGTGGAATCAAAGCAAACAGAACCCTACCTCAAATTCATAGATACAGAGAACAGATTGTTAGTTTCCAGAGACAAGGGTGGGGGACAGTGACAGAAATGGGTGAACGGGTCATAAGGTACAAACTTCCAGTTATAAAATATGTCTTGGGGATGTAATTATAGCATGGTGACTATAGTTAATGCTGTTATTGTATATTTGAAAGTTTATAAGACAGTAGATCTTAAAAATTCTCATCACAAGAAAAAAATTAAACTGTAGTGATGGCTATTAACTAGATGTATTGTGGAGACACATATGTATCAAATCATTGTATTGTATACTTGAATATAATGACATATCAATTATATCTCAATTAAAAAACTTAAACTAAAATGGTCTTTGAGTGAATTATTCTCAAAAGAGACTATTTTATTTTATTATTTTTTATTAAAGTAGGCTCCATGCCCAGCAAGGAGCCCAATATGGAGCTTGAACTCATGACCCTGAGATCAAGACCTGAGCTGAGATCAAGAGTTGGAAGCTCAACCAATTGAGCCACCCTAGAGAGACTATTTTTTTTTTGTTTGTTTTAGAGAGAGAGAGAGAGAGAGAGTGCATAAGCAGGGGAAAAGGGCAGAGAGAGAGGGAGAGAGACAGAATCTTAAGCAGGTTCCACGCTGAGTGTGGAGACTGATGCAGGGCTCGATCCCACGAGATCATGATCTGAACTGAAATCAAGAGTTGGATGCTCAACCAACAGAGCCACCTAGGGGCCCCAGAGATTAGTTTTATTATTGTTTTTATTAAAACAATTTTCTAATGTTTTTATTTATTTTTGAGAGATAGACAGAGTACGAGTGGGGGAGGGGCAGAGAGAGAGAGAGAGAGAGAGGGAAGACAAAATTTGAAGCAGGCTAGGCTCTGAGCTGTCAGCATAGAGCCTGATGCAGGGCTTGAACTCACAAACTATGAGATCATGATCTGAGCCCAAGTCCAACACTTAACTGACTGAGCCACCCAGGCATCCTGAGATTACTTTTTTTTTTTTAATAGTTTATTGTCAAATTAGTTTCCACATAACACTCAGTGCTCATCCCCACAAGTGTCCTCCTCCATGCCCATCCCCCCCTCCCCCCACATCCATCAGTCCTNGAGGTCCTTACTGCATTTCTTTCATGTACTATGGATTTCTTTACTTTTGCCAATATAAGATGTAGCAAAAGTCTTTATTCAAGATATTCTAAAGACATCTCTCTCTCTCTCTCTTTCTCTCTCTCTCTCTCACACACACATACACACACACACAAATGCACATGCACAGATGCACACACTTGGAATGTCCACTTAATGTTAGTAATGGTTATTTCTGGGTGGGAGAATTAGGGATATTTTTCTTGCTTTCTTCTTTACATTTTTCTACATTGCTTGAATTCTTTTCTATGAGCACATGCTATTTTGAATAAATAGAATAAAATAATTCTTCTAAGGGAAACAGCAAAGGCACACAAAATATCTGATGAGTTTGCTCTCTAGTTAAAGGGAAAACATGGCTGTCCTGAGCCTGGCCATCCTGTCCTTACAAATAGCTGTGTTTGGCTAGATCCTGAGGCCCATCACTTCAGAATGATACTGCCTGGTGCATCCATTTACTCTAAGTGAATATCCTCTTTCTGCTGTCACAACTCCTCAGAAACCAGTGCGCAACTTGTGATTAACTTTATCATGAGACCATTTTTTTGCCCTAACAACTGTGATGAGATTCCCACTCTTGCCCCATCAAACAAGAATCATCTGAGGGTTGAAGACTTGTCTGGGGCTGTGGGAAACAATCATAACCAGCCAGAGAGACCCCTTGGGGGATGGCCCTCCCCATCCCCTCCAGACCTGTATGCCATATGGAAAACGGATGTTCCCATTTCTTCTCAAACACCAAAGAGTGACTCACTTGAAATAATGACGTATGCAGCTTATGATTTATCATGGGCTAGGTCTTCATGCCACGTTAGAAGCAGATGTGACTGGAAAATGACCTCAGAATAATATGTCTCTTCCAAATTAAAGATTCTATGAGCTCACTGAGGCTAATGCTCTCATTTCCTTAGGTTTTTGGAGAAGGTTGTGTGTCTGGGCGTAGGTGGAATGCATCCCTCTGTAGTGGTGGAGACTGGGTACAGCAAAACGGACAAGTCAATGACCAGATGGTTGTATTCACTGAGCTTTCCCTGCGCCATGGTGCTGTGGGGAGGCAGCACCGATGGTGTGATTCTGATCACAGGGTGGAGCTTTCCAGCTGGGGAACTGAATGCTACAGACATAGTGAAATACCCAACCCTAGAAGGCAAAGAAGACAATAGATCTCTGAGATATATATTTCTTTCATAAGGGCTGAAGCCAGTAAGAGCAGGCAAGCCCAGCCAGGGCAAGATTAATCAGGGAAGTGCAAGTGACTGTTTATTCCTTCATGTATCTGTGTAATGTGACTGAAGGTAGGATAGTAGGTAACTTCCTACAGCATGTCAGCAGGGTGCTTCCCAGCAGAAAGCTAGGTGATGAATGTATTTCTCTTCTCTTAAGGATCACAGTCTTGTGTTGTTTGTTGCCCAATGCCTGAAAACAGTTGAAGTTGTCTCCTATACTTGTCCAGTTTTCAAGTTGTTTTTGGTGGGTAAGGACAAAGTAAGATGATTTTTTAGGAAAATTAGTTTGATGGTGGCCTTGAAGGACAGCTGTGAGTGATGAGACACTGGAGGTGCGCATATGAAAATAAGGACCTAAAGTAGGATAGCAGCAATGGAAATGAAAGAAGAAACACCTAGAAAGCTGGTGGGAGGGGCAGACTGGACAGAGTAAAATCATTCTGCGGTTCTGAGCCTTTTCTTTGCTCTTTTACCATTAAGTATTTGCCTAAGAGTCAACTGAAGGTGAACCAGACTGGTTGGTAAAAGGGACAAAGAACATGGATAGCCTTTGAAATAATGCTTTTCTATAAACTATTAATGGGACACAAAAGATTGCCAAGGTCCTTGCACTTCTCAGTTCTCTCCTGAAAAGCATGATAAAAATTCTAAGATCAGAAAAACAGAATTAAAGGAGCCCCTCTCTGTAAAAGGTTGTCCCCTCCAAGACTTCTTACTATTGTCACTCAGGTAAGTTGATGAAGTAAAGTAACACTTGTGATCCACCAACTCCTCCACTACCTCCTTATAAGATCCTTCAGTTACAATAGCTAAGAGAGCACAAGGAAGCATTTCTACAGCATGAATTCTGTGTCCTGACCATTTTCTCTTCAGAACACGAATCCCGTTCCAGAACCAGCATGAGGATGGCAGTGTGCTGGGCAGATGATTATGGATTGAGACATATGATATATGAGTTGAAATTTCTGTTTATCATTTGAATGGTTTATTAGTTAATGGAATTTCACAGATGTTCTGAAGCCAACCTGCCTTTTCTCTTCCAGGTTTGGAGACCCTCCTAACTTTGGGTTACTATGGCCTCTACTCCATCCATGTGGCCAACAGCCCAGAAACTGTACTTAGAAAAAGACTTCCTACCAACTCGTCTTGGCAAAAGTGGGAAACATATGCTTTGTATTTCCATTTTAGTCAGTGCCTTTGTCACTCAGACCTGTGTCTTGTATGGGGTTTTGCCAAGCCCTTGAATTCTGTTTTTATGTGCTTTCCTCTACCCATTCCCTCAGTGATTTTGATTCAGCCAGTTGTCACTAAGAAAATAATTTTATACAGAAATTCATACAAGGTTGTGAGTGATTGGTGCCTTTTCTTAGGGAGGTACTCATAAACTGATTTTAATAATAGCATTAGGAGGTGATGATTAGACATATAGGACCCTGAAGTGAGATTTCTGGGATTCAAATTCTGGTGTGATCACTCACTAGCTATGTGACTTTGGGCAAATAATTATCTCTGTGCTTAAGTTACCTCATTAGTAAAATTATGATATTAATAGATCCTATCTCAGAATGCAAAGATTAAGTGAGATGATGAAGTGACGTATGAAGTGCTCACGGTTGTTGGTACCTAATAAGTGTTAGCAAATACAAGTAATTTTCCAGTTTTGGAAATTTTTTGCAATGGAAAATTTGAAAAATGAAAGAAAAATGAAGAAATAAAAATCATAAGCCAACCATTTAATGCATTTTCTTTCAGTCTTTTATTTGCAATAAATGCCTTTAAAAATGAAATTAGGATAGCAGTATATGTGCTCCTCCTTTGCCTTTTCCTTCCCTACAGCTTTAACTATGATAAGCTACATTCTTTTTAATGGGTCCAAACTATTTCATTGTATGGATGGATCATAATTAAATCAACAAATCCCCTAATATCTGACCTTTGGGTCATTTCCCAATGTTTACTATTAAAAATACTGTACAATAGCATCTTTATGCCTGTTTGTCGATATTCTAATTATAAATTCCAAAAGTTCAATTATGAAGTTAAAGGGCGGCTCCTTTAAAATCCAGAAATGATTGGGTCATTTCTGTACAGGCATCCTTTAAAACCCAGAAATGACTTTTGGTTTAGTTTCGGGTAAGAACAGTTTGTTTTTGAATACTGGGTGTTCCCAATGCCACTCAAAGCACTTCATGTCCTCTGGCTACAGTCTACCAGCTGTGCACCAAGTCTTTCAGATAGGAAAGTTTTGACATCTGTCAGTCCCTTCAAGTAGACACTGCACATGGTGTAGTGCAAGGGGTCTTGTGGGCATTTTTCTGGCTAGATGGGTATTACCTGGCTGACTAACATTCAGCCTGATTTGATACCTGATTATGATACCTGACTATGGGCAGCTCCTTCCACCTGCTCAGCTACCATCCAGCATACCAAAATTTGCTGAAAAATCTTTGGCTTATGTTTTGTTTTGCATCTCCTTCCTTGTCTTGGACTTTTGCTATTAGGATCTCAGGTTTATAACGCCCAGCAGAAAAGGTGATGACTCTAACTGGCTGACTCTGCACTAGATTCTACAATCTCTCCAGTCCTGTTTCCTGAGCAATGAGTGAAGGGGCTGGTGTGGTTGCCCTGACAGCCGGTTTCAGCCATTCCAGGTTTCCATGAAATATCCTGGTGGGCTCCGAGGCGGCTGCTTTCCACTGGCTTCTGGAGGCAGATGAACGCCCACATTCTTTTTTTAGAGGTAGAGGCAGTCTCTTTTACACTCTCACTTGGAGACCACAGGTCTTAGTCACCAGGTCAGGAAGTCATGGGCAGGCTGGCTGATGCTGCTGTTGGAGCACCCGTCATCTGTTCTCTTTGGATTTCCCTCATAACGGTCCTTCACACAGAGGCTCTGCGTGAAGTGGTCTGGCTGTGTTTTGTGTCCCCAGCAGGCCCGATGGTCTTGCCAGCCTCTACCTGCCGTCCCGGGTTCGTTGCGACGTTCCCCGTGAGGAGATCCTCAGACCCGAGCCACACACCTGGATACATTTCAGCTAAGTGAGGAGAGACATGTGGTGCCCCTGACTGCATTTTAAGCATAATTGATGGGGCATTACACACCATTTGATGTCCAAACCCCATCTTTCACCAAGCCTGCTGGAGAAGGCTGGTGGAGGGAAGATACCTCATGATCCTTGCTTTTTAATGTATCTGAGGTATTCCAAAGGAAAGGATATTTGTTTTCCCTTTTGCTCCTCTAATTGATGCAGCTGTTGCCCAGCCTCATCTGCATTAAGCTAAATATTATGTCTTTGTAACGTTTTTGATCTTCATTAATTATAGCTTAGGAAAGCTGACAAAGGCAACCTGTCTCTTTAATATAAACAAGATTAATTGCACGGTTCCTGCAGAAAATGAACTACCAGTAGTTTAACAAAAAATGTTTGTCTTTAAGCAGCCTTTGGATAAAAAAAAAATTAAAACTGCTACAGGAAGTGCCAAAGCTGCCAAATTACCATGCCCGTGAGCCTCGCCCTCATTATCAGACTAAACGAACGAACGCACACACCCCTGCACTTTCATCCTCCTCCAGGCCCAAGGAAAAGAAAGGCGGGAGGGAAAAAAGCACCTTTATACAAAGAAGTGTCTCTGAAGTCTGGAATGCACCCTGACTGTTTGAAGACAAGATTTATACCTGACACCTTTCCTTAAGCTCATTGTTGAGACTCGTCTGTTTTCAAATCAACCGCAGACTGACTGCTTGAGGTACTTCATCTTATAACGACCACATAATCTAAGATAAATACACAAGGGATTGCTATCACTTTCATTAATAACCATGAAATATTCCTTCCTTCAGCAGGTTAAAAAAAAATAAAACAGGCTAATGCACTCAGTGGGTTGATGTTGAAGGCCTGCAGGGAAGGGCTTACTTAGGGCAGAAGGTGGGGACAAGAGCTGAAGAAAGAGGGCAAAGGGTGGGGACAGAGGTTGGGGATAGAGGGCAGAGGGTGAGGGCAGGGCACAGAGGGTGGGGACAGGGGACAGAAGATAAGAAGCAAAGGGCAGAGGACAGAGCGAAGTGTTCAGAAAGACTCCCACACAGAGTGTACAGCACACAGAGGGCGGGAAGGGTAACTCACAGCCACTCCAATGCTTCAAGACCCTCACTTAGCAACTGCAAATCCAAGAGTCAGACACTCCTTTCTCTCGCCCTCATCCCGGAGTCGGAGGCTGGACTGTAGCTCTTCAGTCTCGGCAGCTGACATGGCCTGACGTACTAGGTGCTTGAGGAGACCTAAAAGCCCAAGAGTGGGGCTTTGATTGTTCGGGATGCTGTGACCTTGAGGTCAATCAGAAAGACTAATGTGGGGAGTGGGCTCTCCAGGCTCATGGCTGGCTGAGAAAAGACATCAGGTTTGGGGCAAGATGACAGCACCGTTGTGAAAGACTCTGGGAACAACAGCCCCCTAATGAAATACCACCCTCCTCTGGCCAGTCCACGTGAAGCGGCCCCTCAGCAAGGGGCTGATGCAGTTGGAATTGGCACCCACCCCAAGAAGAATGGGACACTGTGCTCTCAAGGTCATGCTTAGAAAATGGGCAAGAGCCAGAGACTCATTTGTGTCAAATCTAGCTCTCTGTGGTTTCCCTGGAATTCTTGACTCTGAGAACATGTTGGAATCATGCCTAATGGAGTGTGTATATGGGGGATGGGGGTGGAGGTGACTCAGGTGAAGCAAAGACTTCTGTGAAGCCAATGAAGTTGTTGTGAGGCTAAGCGTGGGGAATGGAAGCCTGTGGCCTGGGGTCAGAGGACTCCCACAGCCTGGTGGGTAGAGGAGAAGCAGACCTGAAGTTGGCAATTAGCTTTCCCAGTGAGCAAGCACATGGAAAGGAAACTCGAGTTTCCTGGTGTCTGTGAGACAGAGGATGTAGTGAGCCAGATGCCTGGAGGTGAGTCTTAAAAATGGAAACCAAACTGCCATTTAGCTGGTGTTGAGAAAGCCCCAGGAAGGTGGGGCATGGAGGGAGGGAGCGAGCCAAACTTGGCATGCAGAAGCTAAAGTATCATGTTCCCAGGCAAGAGGAGGCCGTCTCCTGGAGTTCCCCATGCTCTGGTCCATTCTGGGGTCCTCCTGAATTTTCATGACCAGAATATTGAACCTCTCAATGCTTGGTTCTCTGTGACATTCAAACCTATGGTGACATGACTCACATGTAAGGTTCCCCAAGGGCCTTGGTTCCTGCATTGTCACTGGGCTGAGGGGGAGCTGGGGCCTCACATACTTTGCGGCGTCCAGCTAGGTGCACACCTCAGTGTAGGTGCACCCTGAGCACTAAGCTCTGGGTGCCTGGCAAAGAGCTACTGGATCAGAGGGACAGTCATAGGTGGGGAACTGGCCTCACAGAAGTGACCAAGGCTGAGGCTTTCCTCAGACTATGTCTGCATGTTATTCCACAGCTTGACACTGTATGAAAATGAGGAAGATATGTCTGTCCTCTGAGACCAACTTTTGCCAAGGGTCTCTTTCTTGAACACTGTACACATAGGCACATACATAACTGGAATCAAAAATTTACAAAACACCTTTTCTACCTGATATTTTCTGTCATGTGATAATAATGCTACAATATGTGTTCTGGTCATTAAAAAAATAAACACTGGTCTTGACCCACTGTATCAATTTCATGATGCACTAAGGGGAGGCAATTGGCAGTATGAAAAAATTCTGCCCTCTGGGGAGGGAGGAGGAGTGTCCTCGACTAGCAACCTGGATGGAGGCCAGCTCATGGGAGGGACTTACTGATGTGACACAGTGCCAAGCAGACTGGGGGTCAGGAGGTGGAGTTCCAGTCCTGGCTCTGCCCAGGTACCTTAGCAACCTCCAGTCTGTCCGGGCTCATTCTCTACCAGTGGGCATCACTGCAATTGATGATGCCCCAAAAGTTTGTGTTCTTGGTACCTGACTTGACACTTTCCTGGGAGACTCAACAAAGAACAGGTTATTGGTACCTTAGAATTTTTACTGGAGAATAGGTTAAGCTCACAAGGTGAAGTGAGTGCCTTTACATATCACTATTATGCTACTCCAAAATACTTGATATAAGACTCTCAGAACCAGATCATCAAGCATGAGTATCTCCTAGAACTTCTGTAAGAAGCATGAGGAAGCAGGTCAGCTGCACACCTCTGTCTCCATTGCCCTCTAGCAATAGAACAATGGGCCATGCATGACCTCATTTATCACTCTGTCTCACTGACAATTTTTCATAGTTCTTAGAAAGTTTTCAAATACGTCAAACTATAAAGCAGAAACCTAGAAAGCACTTGTCCTACCATCCAGAAATCCGGAGATTTTGATATATTTCCTTCTATCTTACATATATACAATTGAGAATCATTTAGCACTTAGAGTTTTGAATCTTTTTTGCTTACTGATTGAATGAACATCTCCCTTCCTCATGAGATATTCTCCAGGGGCATGGATGCATAGTATTTCACCACATGGATGTTACATGAGTATTAATCCACCCTCCAAGCTCTTTCACTGTTATAGTCAATGTTATAATATACATAACTCACACAATGCGAGGAATTCTGATCCTTTCCTTAGGATGGATTCCTAGGCACAGAATTGTTGGGTCAAGGGTCCCACAGATGCAGGAGAGCTTGGTCACCTTCCCCCCTCCGTCAGTGCCTCTCCCAGCAGGTGTGGGCCAGATTCTGCAGAATGGCCACCACCAAGGACTTCTGGTGCTCTCTGACTAGATTTTGGAGTTGCAGAGGGAAGAAGAAAAAGGAGCATGACTTGCAGGGCTAGAGCAAGCAATCAGATTGAAGCAGGGGAGCACTGTCCAGCTCTCTCCCTTCTAGATGAGCAGGAGGGAAGTCCGCATGGAAGGTGCTACATGGCCAGAGCCCAAGGTCACACCTCTGCCTGCAGGAGCCATCGTCCCTGGGTTTGTCTGGCTGTGGTCACTCAGATGGGGGCTCTTGTGCGGCAAATAGGGAGTCAGGGTTGGAGTGCAGCATCGCTGGAGGCCAGTTGCCATTGTCAAGGCCTGGCCTCTCCCAGTGGATGTGCTACAGCTGTTTTCTTCACAGAGGCTCAGCTGCTCTGGGACTTGCCTGGGGTCTGGTGCCAGGCCCTCATCCAGAATGCTCCCAAGAACCCCTCCTGTGCAATGGGGATGCTGGAGCACAGGGGACCCAGGAGGGACAAGCCAAGTTCTTGAGGAGCAAACATCAGATTTATACATCAGAGGTGGCACTGCCTTTTTGTTTATGGAGATTCTGAAAAGGACAGATATTTATATTAAATGAGCATTCACTGGTGGGTGTTGCAATCATTTTCTTTTCTAAAGCCCCGGGGTCAAAATGAACTCATTCTCATGCAAGGGGTCATGGGCCCAGTTCTGCATCCTGAATGTGCTGGGCCCACTGCCTCATCAGTGGTCACCAGGCTGGGAAAGGGCAGAGGCAGTGTGTCCATGTCACATGTGGCCAGGCCAGCTCTCATTTTTCCAAGCTTCTATTTGTACAAAAAACCCCAGCTGTGTTCAGGGAAACCAAGGAGAGGAAAGGCAGCTGTAGGATGAGTCATGAGCTGTTTCTCCCAACACCCTCTCGCAGAATTTAACAGTTTGGATAAAATCCTGGAGAGATTTTACCCCTGATGGACTTTGCCTGTAAAGCACAGAAGGGAAATCTGCAAAGAAAGATGTGATTCAAGTGGGAATATGGACTCTGTCTGGGGCCAGCATGTGGGATGCTCTCAGGATGCCCCCCCCCCGGCCTTTCCTTATGGTTCTGTGAATTTGCTGCACCGCCTGCTGCAAAGGGTGGCTCTCACTCCCCCCAGCGCTTCATGTATATTAACCCAAGTAACATCTCACAACAGCCTTATGAAATAAGTGGCTTTTATTGTGCCTCTCTCACAGATAAAGACACTGAGGGTTGAGGAAATTAGGTGAATTGTCTAGGTAAGCAATGAAAAAGGAAGTCCAACCAAGGCTTCCCACCCAAGGCCATGCTCTTGCCAGTGGCCACGATGCACTTCTCCGCCACCCAGCATGATAATCACGCACACACTTCTCAGGCCACACATACCACCATTCTGTCCAAGAGCCTGAGCATAAATTCAAAGATCCTCACTCTTCCGTGGTTGTGTTAAAGGTCCACAAATAGTCTTAGTCTTTTCTAGGAGGACAGAAGGCAGCAGAGACGCCCAGGCTAGGGTTTGCTGACTGTGGTCGCCGTATCCTACCTCCTCCAGTCATTCTGGCAGCAACAGTCCACTGAACTGAACAAAACCCTGTGGCTCTGCATACCAGTCAAGGCTGATCATGGTCACGTGCAGGCCCCATGCCCTTGTGCATTCCCTAACTTAGATCACTTGTGCCATGTGCCTGAGCCCCACAGTAGACACACTTTGGTTTTGGAAAACTGCATTGTGAAACTTGATGCTACGTATTCTTATTTGAAATTCTGTGGCAATGCAAAATGGCTGCTGTAAGTAAAACATCATCACGAACTCCAAATTTAGTAAAACTGAGGTTCTTAGGAGCTGGGAGGAGAAAATTCCCTATGTGTTTAAAGGCCGTTCACAATCTGTTTCTAGAGTATTTAAGAATGCAGACATTCTTGAATTTAAAAAGATGTGAATTTTATTTTTATTTTTATCTTTTTTAAAATATTTTTATTATTTATTTCTAGAAGAGAGAGGGAGAGAGACAGCATGAGCAGGGGAGGGTCAGAGAGAGAGGGAGACACAGACTCTGAAACAGGCTCCAGGCTCTGAGCTGGCAGTCAGCACAGAGCCCGACACGGGGCTCGAACCCACGAACCGCGAGATCATGACCTAAGCGAAAGTCGGACGCTTAACTGACTAAGCCACCCAGGCGCTCCAAAGATGTGAATTTTAAAAGCTGTAAGTGGACGTTTTAAGAAATTAACCTTTTTTTGTTTTCAGATAACTGTAGCTTCACAAGCAGTCGTGAGAAATAATGCAGAGAGATCTGGTGTCCTCTTTATCTGACTGTTTTCATCTTGTCACATTATAGTGTGACACTGTCCTCTCATCAGCTGTTGACGTTCATGCAGTCAGGACACAGATCAGTTATGAGAGGACTTTTTAGAGACTGTTTTGTACAACTCTATCGTCTGCAAGAGCGGGTTGCCATTTCAGCAGAAGAATGAACCTGGGGGCTCTTCAGGACATTGTGATGAATTTAGGGCACGGCCCAGGCTGAGGGTCTCATAGGAGTTCCTGTCCCTGACCTGCAACCCACAAATGAGGGGTTCCTTCTTTCCTTAAGTTCTACCCTTCCCCTGAAACTATGTGGGCAGAGAAAGGACAGTGGGAGCTCGATGGAGGGACATCTACACTCTCTGGACTAATAGTGAACCAGAGTCCAGCCCCAGCTCTGGTGCTGGCCAGTCCTGCACTCACTTCTCAGGTCCTCTTCCTTGGCTAAATACGGAATGGCTGAGCCTGGAGTTGCCCGTATGATGGCCATGGTCAACGTGTGGCAGCTGAGAGCTTGAAATGTGGCTAGTGTGACTTTGGACTGAATTTTAATACTAATTAGCTTTAATCGATTAAATGTAAAGCCACGTGTGGCTAGTGGCTATACCACTGGGCAAAACTGGAAAGGGTCTTTCAGATCCCTCCCACTTCACAAATGTTCTAATTACAATATTTAGGCTTTTCCAGATGGGCTCCCTTGTCTCCCCGTGAGACAGGGTGAGCTTTACCTCTGAGGAAGCTGCGGCTCAGAGAGATCCAGGGTTTTTTCTGAGGTCCTACTGGCAAATCTGTGCTAAAGCCTGCTGCACAGGCTTCTAAACCAAATCATCCCTCTCTTTGTGTTACATAGTGGCTCAGAAGCAACCACATTGACATTTTACTGTGATTTAAAAAATCAATTCCCCCCCACTGAATATGAAACCCAAAATATGGGAAATAGAAGTTCATATTCTAAGAGAAAGACAGTCACTTTTTGGGAAAGAGGAACTGACATGGTAACCAATGACTGAAATCAGGATAAGATTTTAACAACTAAGAGACTCCTATTTGAAGGACCAGGTTTCTGTGAGCAAAATGGAATAGCAAATAGCAAACCAACTCCGAAAAGAAAAAAACACTGAAGATAAATTCATCCGAAAGCTCATAAAATAAGAGATTCGTGGTGCTTCCCTTAGGCTGAGCTCTCTGCTCAATCCATGGTGGCACCTGCCCATCATAGACCTCCACCAGGAAACCTACTCCTTCATCATGAGCCACAGATACAGCATGTTCGGGAGAAATTCTTCAAACCAAGTAGTACAAGAAAACATACTTAACAGCATGTTGAAAGAAGGAATAATTTATTCACTCTAATTAAATCCTATAAAGTTCAGCTTAATACTATATGTTTTCATGTAACATAAGGTTCTTTGTCTTCAATAACACAACCTGCTTTACACTAGCTTCCTAAAAACGTATCATAAGTATTGTTCCGCAAATCAGAAAACGTGTGTGTTTGTATGTATAGGGAGGTGTCACGGTTAAATCTTTCCTTTTAATGATCAAAAATGTCTCAGCTGTCCCCAGTTACAGGTCTTCTGGTGAGAGAAAGAAATTGCAAACAGAGGAAGATCCTCAGAAGGCTTTCACCCCGTAAGGATTTTCTCCTCCTGAGCTCCACAGGCTTTAGAAGGATTTGGGTATTTTCCTCTTACCTTTGGGTGTCTGTGTACTTCTTTCATTTTCCTTCCAGTGACTGCCACAGTTGACAGTCTCCTTCTCCCTTCCTTGGGTTTATGGTAGTTGAATGTTTGATGTAGGAGAGGTGTGGCTCTCTGTGCATATTGGCAGGTGAGGAGAGAGAGGCTTGAGGTTTTATCACATCACAGATGAAATTCAATATTAAGGCCTTTCAAGTCTAACCCCTCCCTGAACTCTCCCTCCCTCAATACCCCATCACCCCCAGGCCAAGATATATTTCCTGAAAACTGGAAAAACCAGGTACCAGCAACTTCAGATCAGTGCTAATTAAATTAGGTTATAAAATTCAGGCTCAGTTCCCTTATCTGTGAGTGACACCTTCCACTCTCCAACCGGGCTCTTAGCATGCACAATTAGAGCATCTGACATCACCATATCCTTGGGTCTAATGCACTCGGTGCCATTAGCACATCAAGCTGTTTTGATCAGACTAACTTTGATGTAATCCTCTCCTCCTGGTCTTTTTTTTTGCCCCTGCTTCCATCTCATTATTAAACTCCAAGTATTTAACAAGGTATCCATGGCAGCATTTCATTAAGCTGCTCAAATTCCATCTTTGTTACTTCTATTACTATTTTTTATTGGATCACCCTTACACTGAACACATGGACTGCAGTGAAGAATCTATGAGTACTGTTAAGTCACTCCAAACCTTTCAGGAGTGCATTGGCCCTGGAGGCCTAACACAGGCTGAGCCCCTTGGGACAGCATTCCTC
The DNA here is from genome assembly GCF_008692635.1 of Crocuta crocuta. NCBI lineage: Eukaryota > Metazoa > Chordata > Mammalia > Carnivora > Hyaenidae > Crocuta > Crocuta crocuta. The sequence goes on from NW_027530636.1 coordinate 707,823, forward strand.
ACAGGGCACAGCAACCCCCACAATGCAATGTCTTACCAGGCCACTGTGTGGTCACATGGGGCTGGAGCATGGAGCCTGTGACCTCAGTCATACAGTGAGCCCCTTCCTCGAGGCAGTGCCTGTGAGGAAGAGGTTGTCTTTCATCTGGACAGCAGTTATAATGGAGTTCATGTCTCTAGTTTATTCCAACAGTAAGGGAACCCATGTGGTTTCAGGGGCATCAGGCTACTGTGTTTGTTACAGTGCTACTGAGAGAATGAGCCTCAAGAGAATGGGTGGGCTTGGGGCTTCAGGCTGCCCTTCTTCCAAGCCACCTGTGATGGTCCATGCTCCAAGTTCAGGAGCCAGCCCTGGGGGGTGGCAGAGGGAGGACTGGCCTTGGGAAGAGGGCCATGTAGGATGAACAACTCCATGGACATGGTACTTACAGCCAAAGTGGGTGGAAAGGCAGGGGGCAGAGGGAAAGACCCCTTCCCCAGGGTTTCCCCCACCAACACGAGCCAGTGTTGTATTTTTGTGATCAAGTCCTTGGGATAATTGGTGGTGGGTTCATATTTCACAGAGAAAACCAGAAAAAAAATATGAAGAATATCAAAGGCTAGAATTTTCTTTTACTTTAATACTTCATGTTCTCCCTGAGGCTGCAGTGACTGCTGCAGGAAATATGGTGGTGGTGGGAGGGGAGTTTGCAGGTAAGAAATGGAGCAGAGGAACGGTGAGGCCCGCTGCTCTCAGGTCTTTAAAGTCAGTGTTTACGAGTTTCTTACTTGCTTTTCATCCTTTTTTTATTATCAAAGAGGCTGATAACAATCCTGTGTGCAATAAGTGACTTCCTGATTTTCCGCCCAAATGGCTATAAAACTTGAAAAGAACTGGGTGCTGTCGTGCATGGAAAGTGCGTCTTTGTAGAAACATTTAAGGTGAGTTTGATCCTTTAATTGGTTCAATTTTACTTTATAAACCACTTTCTTTCCCCCTTTCCCTCAGAGCTTCAGATAATACCATCTATTGGGTAAAACTAGATTTCTGTTTATTTGAGGGCTTCATATGTGGATTTATAAAAAAGGAAAGTAAGAGTCCACCAAGATAAATTTATCTTCGTGTAACAGTATTACTGAGAGCAGTGACTTCAGGGACAAAAGAAGGAAAATCCTGGAGATTAGCAAGTCTAAGATGTGTCAGAGACAGCTCTGGGTGATGGAGCACCCCCACTCCAGTGGCCATAGCTTAGAGAAGAGCCAGTGCTTAGTCGCACACATGGACAAACACCTAAGAATGAAGCCACAGAGCCTAGATGATGGAGACAGTGTACAGAGTATTGGTGAGCACTGACTATGTAACAAACCATCCTATATGCCCAGCATGGTCCTGGGTTTAAAGGAGAACCCTGCATCCCAGGGGCACCTGGGTGGCTCAGTTAGTTAGGCGTCCAACTCTTGATTTTGGCTCAGGTCATGATCTCATGGTCTGAGATAGAGCCCCTGTCAAATTCTGTGCTGAGTATTGAAGCCAGCTTGGGATTCTCTCCCTTCCTCTCCTTCTGCCGCCCCTCCCTTGCTTGTGCGCTTGCTCTCGGTCTCAAAAAAAGAAAAAAAAAAAAAAACAAAAAACCCCAGCATCCTGCATCCCACAAGCCCCCATCCTGGCTACCCTGGGCACTGTGCCGAGTGTTGCGCACAGACCATTTCATTTGATTTTCACAAAATAACCTGAGGGAGGTGCTGTTATTGATCTTACTTTACAGATGAGAAACGTGAGGCTCAGCGTGGCTAAGTAACTTATCTACAGTCATAATAACCAGCAAGTGATCGATCGGGAATGCCATCACTGCTCCCATCTCTTGTACGCAGGTGAGCTGGTGAGCACGTCACTCCACACTGGCATTTGGGTGCACATCACCTCCCGATGGGCTTCTGGGTCAGCAGCTTTCTACAGATTAGGAGCCAGAACCTGTTGTCTCCTCAAAGTGTGGTCCGCAGACCAGTTACATCAGTGTCACTTGGGAGATTGTGTGAAGTATGGACTCTCCGCCCTCCTGGACCTACAAGAATTAAAATCTGCATCTCCATTAGACTCCAGGTGATTCAGATACACTGGACTACCTGAGGAAGAACGGATTCTCACACAGGTCTCCAAGTTCCTTTTGGTTGCATATCCCTAATAGTAAAAATTACTGAGTAAGCATCATATATGTGACATCCTATTATACCTATTATAGTGAGATACTATGTACATTGTAAATATAGATACAGAAAGTGAAAGCATGAGGTTAAGATGAAAAAGTGATATTTATTTGGTAATGGTGCAAAATTTCTTATGGTTGTTAACTTTGAAAACCAAGGTTTTCATGTCAGTAATGGGTAGGTTTTTCTGAGCTGTGAGGGAAGAACGAGGAGCACATAAATCCCCCTGTGTTTAAGCGGAGGATGCAGTAAGAGGCTTCCTGTCATCCGTCCCTGGGTCCTGCCCAGCTCCCAGGCAGGAATCTGGAGGGAGGCATTCAGAGAGCTGCACCACCAGGGACGTTCTGGCCCGACTGTCCACAGTCCCCAGGTTTTCGCTGTGGGGATTTCTTTTCTTCCTAGCTGCAGAGAAGAAGAGAGCTGGCCCCTTTTTGTGCACTGCTGCACAAGAGAGGGTTTATCCCCTTTACGTCTCTGGGTCACTCTGGGCTAAAGCTTGACCCTGATCCAAAGAACCAACACTTGCAAATAAGGCAAACTAGAAGGGCAGCATGGCCCATCATGACCCAGGACTGCCCAAGATGACTTAACTCTCCAGGTGAGGGTACCTGAGAGGGCTTTGCTATCTACCTCTTGCAGGTCCATACACTGAGATGTTACATGTTAGCTTGCAGATTTTGGCCTTGTAGAACAGATGACCCCAAAGATTTTAATTTCATTATTCTGTAGGACCTCAAGCAGTTTTGTTATCCTAACATTCTTTTTAAAAAATGCCTCTAAATATCTAATTTCTCCTTAGATGCTTCTGGAAGCAGTTTCGCTACCTCGTGAGCTCTGTCACTAATGAGCGGGATAAATCTCTGACACATGCTCAGTTTATGCTGTAAAAGAGTCATGGTTTTAGCTCCCTGACAGTGAGATTCCACAAGGCCCAGTGAGGAACGTCCATCTAGTTTTATGGCTCCTTTTCATCTCAGTTACCTGGCACTCTTTGAGAAACGGGCCCACAGGACAAAGCCCCCTCTTGTTTGATGTGCCAAAGAGAAAGCACGAGACCCAACTTGGTTTGATGTCTACCTTCCTTTACTTCTGTTCCCTCTGCCTTGGTCCCAACCCCTAGGCCACCTTTTTTTTTTTAAAGATACACAATTATATTTTGTCTTTCTAGGACCTATTTGGAAATTACCCATTTTCCCCTTGGTTTTGTTTTCACTGCTATTGATTTGTATGACTCATGGATGTGACAGCTGAAGACAGATTGGCTTACACCTTCAGTGAGAAGAGAACACTCAGCAAACTCATGAACCATACATCTGTCAAATGTGTGTGGGGCCAGGAACTCTGCTGGGCCTCGGAGGACAGGTAGGTCACATCTTGAGGATCTAGTGAGGATGCCCATAGACAACTATACAGTTCCGTGAGGATGAGAACATGGGGTGAGTTCTTTATTCCATTTCTAATTCCATTAGATTAATTTTTGAATAAGTGCAGGAATTTTACCTTCAGTCATTTAAAAAAATTTATTAAGTGCCTAATAAATGCACAGCACCATTTCTATGCTGAAAGAAATACAAAAGAAGTGAAAGATGAGTAAGCCACAGTCCCTGGGGCCTTACCATCTAGTTGTAAAGACTGTCAGAAACATGTTAAAAACTGAGATAACAATACCCGGCACAATGTGATTAAGAACTAAAGAACAGCTGAGAACAAAGTCATGATGGATCCAAAGGGAGTGAAAGAAACGACAGCCAGGGAAGCTTCAAGGGAAGCTAGAGTTTGACATGGGTCACAAAGATGACACAGATTTAAACATAGGAGGAGCAAAGCAGAGATCTGCTCTGGGAGAAGACAGTGGAGCAAAGGCTCAAGTTAAAGTTGAGCCTGGGTTTCTGGGGTGATACACAGAGCCCTGTGCTTCCTCATGGGATGCGCGGCATGTGGTGAACCTCAGATGGTCAGCCACTGGGAGCTCATCCGTGCCACTTTGCTGCCCCAACTTAGCACCAGCATGATGAGCATCACGGGAGGTAGTCAGAGGTGCAAACTCAGTCCCCAACCCCACCCACTGAGTCCGAATCTCATTTTCACAGGACCCCAGGTGGTGCATATTAGAATCTGAGAAGTACTGGTGCAAATTTCCAGTTATAAAATAAATAAGTCATAGAGGTGAAAAGTCCCACAGGGCGAATACAGTCAATAATATTGTAATGTTGTACAGTGACAGATGGTAGCTACACTTACTGTGGTGAGCCCTACAGAATATATAGAATTGTCCAATCACATGTTAGACACCTGAAACTAATGTAACATTGTATGTCAACTAAACTTCAATGAAAAAAAAAAAGAATCTAAGAAGTACTTCCTTAGGATGTGAGGAGACAGGAGGTGTGCGTAATCAGGGACAAGGCAAAGGAAATAGTTCAGGACTATTAATCTGTCAATGGAAGAGAGTCTGGAAGTCAGGGTTCAACTAGGAGTCCCTTTCGGGGGGTGAGGAGTTTCCTGGTGTCATTCTGGATATCCTGAGGTATAGGACGGCAAGCACCATGTGGACGTGCCTGGATGGGCCCTCAGGAGCCAGGTCAGCACTGGGAGATTGAGTAAGTGTGGTCAGCCTACACACAGCAGTGAGCCTGGGAGTCAGGACTGGTTCTAAGGGAAGAAAATAACCCAGGAGGAGCAGGGTTTTTGCTGAGAACTGAGGTTCTGAGAATATTCCAGTTTCTCCCTATTCAGTGGACAGGAAGAGGACCCAGCAAAACAAAGAGAAAAACCATAAAAGAAAGAAGAAAAACTAGAACACTGGTTACTGGCAGCTTTCATTAAACAACATTTTACTATAATTTTCATAAGCGTAGAATTTCACATTCAGAAAACACACTTTAATTTGTTAATGGCATCAAAAAAACCAGGTTAGCTAAACAGTAAAAGCCTCTTGGGAATACATTACAAGACTGAACAAATACAAATAATAGATTTACTAATTATTTTTTTGCCCTGTGGACTGAACTACTGTTCAGTTAAACAAACGAACTGGTTAAAGACTTCCAGAGATCACAGAAGGGTCTGGACTTCCTGCCACTTTCCATGTTGCTGATGGAGGGACAGGAGGGAACAGTGTCTCAGCAGTGAGTGACAGTCGAGGCAGGAGTGGAATACTCCCGGGATGCTCTTCACCACTTCAAGCTCGGTCCCTGGTATGTCACATCTGGGGCACATATTGGGCACTTAGGTCTTGGGGAACTGTTTACATTTTCATGATATGTCTTCCTCTCCAACTAGATTCTTGGCTCTTTGGGGGTGGGAATTATCCTTGTACTTCTATACCTTTCTCCCAGCAACGAGAAACTTGCTATTCAAAGTGTAGTCCTCAGAATGCACTGTATTACCTGGAAGTTTGTTAGAAATGCAGAATCTGAAGCCTCACTCCAGACCCACAGCATCAAAATCTGCATTTTAACCAGATCCCCAGGGATTCATGTACCCATCAAAGTTCAAGGTTATGAGACTAGAACAACAGTCCTCAATTCTGCCTGCACAATGGCATCATGTTGTGGTGGGTATTTTAAGACCGTGAAGCTCATGGGCTCCACCCCAGATCAGTTAAAGCTGGATTTCTTGGGTGGGTTCCAGGAACCAGAATTTTTAGAAGCTCCCCAGGTATTCTAGCACAAAGATAGGAATCAAGAAGAGATCTAGACACAAAGTAAGAACTGAATAAATGTTTAGTGAATGGATACATAGAATGAATGAACGATAGGGCATGAGGCCCTAGGGGATGCTCTGAGACATCTAGTCAGCTCTCTTCTTTTACAGAAGAAACTGAGGCCTACAGATTTGAAGTGATTTTCCCAAGGTCATAGCAGTTAGAGACAAAGTAGGATTAGAAATCAGGTGTGCACAATAGCTAAAACATGGAAAGAGCCTAAGTGTCCATCAACAGATGAATGGATCAAGAAGATGTGGTTTATCTATACCATGGAATACTACATGGCAATGAGAAACAATGAAATCTGGCCATGTGTAGCAACATGGATGGACCTTGAGGGTGTTATGCTGAGCGAAATAAGTCAGGCAGAGAAGGACAAATATCATATGTTTGCACGTATAGGAGGATTAGGAGGAACTTGACGGAGGAACAAGGGGGAGAAGAAGGGCGGAAATGGTGGGGGAAAGGGAGAGAGGCAAACCATGAGAGACTCTTGAATGCTGACAAAAACTGAGGACTGATGGATGTGGGGGGGAGGGGGGATGGGCATGGAGGAGGACACTTATGGGGATGAGCACTGAGTGTTATGTGGAAACTAATTTGACAATAAACTAAAAAAAAAAAAAAAAGAAATCAGGTGTGCTGGTTCAGAATGTGCACACAAACTGACACTGCCTTTCGAAGGTGGAGCCTAATTTCCATCTCTGTGAGTATGGGCTGATCTTCGTGACTCACTTCCAACCATCAGAAAGAACAGGAGTGATTGTGTGCTGCCTCAGAGGCTGGGTCATAAAAGGCACTGCGGCTTCCTGCTTGCTCTGTCTTGGATCGCTCAGCTGCCATGTGGTAGGGAAACTCCAGCCCGCGGAGAGGCTCCCGTGGGAGGAACCGAGGCCTCCTGCCAGCAGCCATGCAGATAAGCCTCCCTAGAGATGGTTCCTCCACCTTCATCAAGCCCTCAGGGGGCACTGCCCCAGCCGACTGCAACCTCATGAGACTCTGAGCCAGAGCCACCCAGCTGAGCCACTCCCTGACCCTGACCCTCAAAATGGTGTGAGATGGCAAAAGTCGGTTGTCTTAAGTTGCTAAGTTTCGGGGTCATTTGCTTTGTTTAACCTTTCTGTCCTCTGCTATTTCAGCCACACACCCTGGTGAGAAATCCATGTGGCATCAGGTTCTGTTCCACAGAACTTAAATAGACATGCTGACCCCAGTTTTTTGGAGCTTAGGGTTTAAAGCAGACAATGACAATGAAATCTAAACACAGAAGGAGGCAGGGCACGGCACAATGTGGTCACCCAGCCCGAGCCCGCACAGTCACACTGTGGTCCCCACTCCTTTCTGAAAGCCCCTCAGGTACCTGCCCTGCCCTTCTGGCTGGCTTCCATGCCAACATCCCAGCCACTGCCCTTTCCAGCCCTGCCAGTCTGCAGGAGGGCTGGGGGCAGGGCTGGGTCAGGCTGAGGCAGCTTCAGAAAACACAGCCACAACCTTGGTTCAGAAACAGGATGTCTGCCTTGCATGCCAAGTGTTGGCAGAGGCAGTGTCTGAACAGGGTGGATGGAGTTTTCTCCTACTCTGCCCATCTTGTAGCCGCGGCTGTGATTGCATTGGAATGGGAACTTGTCTGGCTAATTTGAAAAGCAAACAAACAACACCCAGCTGATTTGTTAATGACCAGACAATGGCCGGTGGCCCAGAAACTAGATGCTGAGATTCAGAAAGGATGTGAAAAAAGGTGATGGCCGCAAGGCTGTGTCTGTGCCTCTTCTTCCATCCATTACTCCCTGACCTCTCCTTGGCTACCAAGATTCTCCCCTGTGCCTTCATGAGCTTTCTAAGCTGGGCATGCCCAGAACACTGCAATTTAGTATTTCTTATAAGAATGTTTTGCCAGGTATTCATAATGCCACCTCTCTACCCTCTGTGAAAACAGGCCAAGGGAAGTGGATTGTTCCTCCCAGCAGTGGCCAGAGGAGGCAGGTGTTGGGGTGAGAACAGCAGTTGGCAGCCCTTCCCCACAGTAGCTCAATCTCTAGGGATCCCCAGAGCCTTCTAGTGCCCAAAGGTGTCGCCCTGAACTCTGGCAGTGAGTAGAGCCCCTGACTAAGCTCTGGGCTAGAAGAGTCGCAGTCTGCAAGCAGTGGCTCCTAGAACTGTATGCCTTTCTCCCTCCCCCTGCCAAGGTACTGACTGCCTCTGGGGGAACAAAATGAGGAATGCATTCACCGGAGAGCCAGTTGGGGAGCCCAGGGCTGCACTCATAACATGGCTCATTCTCCATGGACTCCAAACACTGCAAACTGCTTGGCTTGCAGCCACAAGCTTGGCTTTCCGTCTCCTCATAAGAAAAACATCTCAGAATTCTCAAAGGCCCTTTAACACTGGGCTCTTGTGGATGCCCTGCTGGTCTCTGGTTTTATGAAAATAACTTAACAACTTTTGCCGGGGTTCAAGATCAGGCCCCCAGGATATTTTCAACACAAAGTTCTTACCCATCATCAACTGTATGGAGCTGTAAGCCTCAGCTTTGTTCACAAAAGGCTTGATATTCTACTTCTAGGAAGCATAAGACCTTCCTATCCACTCATTTTCCAAATAGGAATAATAAAGATGAAAGGTGCCACATACTGATGGTGGATTATAGGTTAGATACAGAGATACCCTCTTTGCAAGCATTATTTCAGTCCTTAAACCATGAAAAGTAGACATTATTCCCATTTCACTGACAATGAAACAGACTCAGAGGGGAGAAGGAACTTAACGTAAGTGGCAAAGGTGGAATTCTAGGTCTTTCCATCACGTGTGCTGCCCTACCAGGCATGCACTGAACATATGCAGCTTGCAGGATTCTGGGGGAGATCCAGAAGCTCTTGGAGGCAGAAACTCAGCCATTCTGCAGCCTCCCACACAAGGACCACCTTCACAGCTGGCCTGGGGAACCAGAGCCCATCCCTGAATCTGCTTTTCCTCGGACTCCTCCCCTCAGTGCAAGAACACTGCTTACAGGGGTTAGAGGGAGCAAAAGACGGGGTAGCACTTGGGCCAGCACCCCAGGAGCTGTAACCTTCCTAAAGTCTGAGGCACTGGGGTGGGAAAAGGGGTCTGAACCCAGGGATGGGCCTTACATTAGTCTGATACATTTATCATGACTGATGAGCTCATACTGGTATATGATAAGTAACTAACATCCAACATTAATTTTTCCTTAATATCGTTTTTCTGTCCCAGGATGCCATCCGGGACACCACATTATAGCACATTTACTCTTGACATCTCCTTAGGCTCCCCCAGTCTGTGATAGTTTCCTCCAACTCTCACTGCTTTTGATGACCTTGACAGTTTTGAGGAGGGTTGTTCAGGTGTTCTGTAGAAATTACCTTAATTGGGGCTCATTCCATGTTTTTCTTATGGTCAGGTTGGGGTTATGGGTTTTGGGGAGGAAGACCACAGCAGTAAAGTGTCTTTTTCATTACATCATGTCAGGTGTACATAGTCAACATAATGTGTCACTGCAGATACTGACCTGGAGCCTGCCAGGCCTTTCCATTCTAAAGTTACCTTTCTCTGATCTATAGGTCCTGTTTGGACTCTTGGTGACTGCTGAGTAGGAGCTCTGCTCTAAGAGGGTGGGGAGTTGTGCTCGACCTCCTTGAGAGGGGAGTGTCCACACAATCTATTTCAAATTTTTCTGTATGGAAGATTTGTGTCTTGTCTCTCCTTTCCTTCCTTCTTTCCTTCATTTCTATGGATATTTATTTTAGATGCATGGGTATTTCTTTTACGTTTTGGATTATAACCCACTACTACCTTATTTATTTTGTCACTCAGGTTACTCCAGCTCTGGTGACTGGGAGGTCCTTCAGTTGATTCCTGTGTCCCTTTGACATACCCTCAGTTTTAAATTTAATTTTGAGCACTTCCTTACTTCTTGGCACTAGTGGATGCTCCAGGTTTGTTTTGTATTTTCTGCCCCAACCCACTAATAAGCCCTCTCTCCAAGGAATTCTGGTACCATTTGAGAATGGCATTAGAAATCTGCATCTGGGTGTGGGGCAGGGTGTAGAGATGTCTGAGGGTGTCCCAAGACACTGTTACTTCCCAGTGCAGGAAAGAACTAGTTCACTGTTAGGAGGTGACTGTGCTGTGGCAGCAAGTCAGCAATGGTGCCCTGGTGCTGCTGGTAACCCACCAGTAGCTGGATCCTATATGTTTCCAGAAAGGAGAACACTCAAGTGAACTGAAATGTCCTGGACTCTTGGCCAAGAGCTCTGCCCTCACGGCTCATCAGTGGTGCCCTCAGAGGTCTGTGGCCTTTTGCCATTGGCTCTTTGAAGATCTTGCCCTTTCTGAATATTTTGAGTGTCAATAAACAATTCTAGGTATTATGAAGGACTTGTCGCATCTGACAGTCCCCTCTTCTACTACCTGCTTCTTTAACATCAAGGCTCACATTTACCTTCTCATTGAAAGAGTCTTTCTTGTCTCCATTGCTGAAAAAGACTGCAAGACTCTAATTAATACAAGATGTCACAGCTGACAGTGGCAACAGGCCTCAGAATCTGCAAAAGGCCGGTACGGCTTTTCTGGGCCTTAGCACAGCTCCTGATGAGAAAGAAAAACCATCATTTTTTTTTTTTCCTTGCTCAATCTCTCATTCTTACAAATAATCACTTTCTAACTCTTATTAAATGCAAGACATCATATGCTATGATGGATTAGGGTCGAATAGTGTGTGTTCATTCTTATTTATAGACAGGATTTGTGGCATTATGGATATAGATGAGTTCCCTCAAGGAGCCTATTTCTAATAGAAGACCCCCCAGCCAACCTCATCCAACAGAACTGGGTGGGCTGCAATCATTTTCCTTCTCATGGAGGGTGTCTACACAGGGAGACGCCAGGGCTTGATCTGCATGGGTTGTGTCTCTGGGTAAGGCCTGCTAGAGTGCTGCCTTCATTGGGAAATCTCTTTTAGGGACCCATAACTGGTCTCTGAAATACAAAAGGATCCAGATAGGGTACAAGACTAGTGTTTGAAGGGGTAAAAAACACTACCCAGGCCTAGAACGCCCTGTTGTACCTCTCTGGCTCCTAACAACCATAATCTTGTTAGGTGGCCAGGTCTCTCCTTAAGTCTAATTAAATACAAAAGCTCATTTAAAAGAAAAGCTACAAAAAATATTGAAATTGGCAGGTACTGGGTATCTTAGCTCATCTGCACATTTACAAGATTTTTTAAAGACTCAGAATTTCACCATGTATTTCTAAAAAGTAGGCCTCCAGGGGATCTTCATGTTTATGGAACACATGGATCCTCCTAATAGCTGCTGAGGCTGATGGCACTGAGAGAAGCATTTTTTGTGTTACTTTGCTATTACAGTGCTTATTACACTGAAATATTAAAACTAACTTGCTAACGACTGAGATGCAGTGAAGTGTGGTCAGAGGAAATGAGTTTTGAAGAAAACACCACACTGCCCAATATGGAGAGTTTCAGTATGGACACAGTCTGTCAGTACAGTCAAAGACTTAGAAAAATCCATTCTGAAAGCAGAAGACCATCAGTGAATGTGTTAGCACAGCTGTAAATCTGGTTAAATGAAACCCAACAGGAGAATAATCCACACACAGACCAGAAGGAAGAAGCTAATGTAAACTCAAATGAATACAATTTGAAAGTTTTCCAAAAGGAAATCATTCACCCTCAAGAGTTTTCAGCAGGGGGTAGGGGTGCCTAAGGAGCAGACGGTCCATTTCCAATGAGGGCTCAGGTGTCTGTTCAGTAAACAGAGAAGCGCCAGCTCCAAAGATGTTCAGTGTTGTAGAAAATGAGATTCACCTAAAACTCGTAGATGTTAAACCACCCAATGAAACTGAGGCCCTCCCTTTGCCTTTCTTCATCATGCCCCCAAAGTACCTAACTCCCACTTAAGGAACGGACCATTTTTGCTATTAGTTAAGGGAGAATCTACAGCTTAAACGCCAGATGTACAGGAAGTAAAGGTATTACCCAGATTTGCTGACTCCATCAATAAGCTCCTTTGCTGGTGTCCACAACTAGGCTACTCCTGCCCCTCACTCTTCCACCCCCCAGCTTGGTCCAGGCCTCATTCTGAGCTCTTCTGGTGGTTGCACTTCACTCTTTTCTCTCAAACACACACATCCCAGGCACCCCAAAGCAGCGGAGGAGGGCGCCAGGGGCTGGGGAGCAGTGATTATGAAACCTTGCCCTACCTGGGAATTCTGAGGCAGGAACTGCACGATTCAGTGAAGCCGGACAAATGAAGAATGAGCAAGGGAAAGGATGGAAAAGAAGCCCAAACCAGGACAAATGAAGAATGAGCAAGGGAAAGGATGGGAAAGAAGCCCCAGGAAGTGGGGAGATGGCAGATGGCAAGGCTGCTGAGACCCAGACACTGTGGCTCCACCCACGGTTTCATGAATTATGGCAAGAACTGAACACCCAGGGGAGGGCTTACAGATTTCAGGCAACAGCAGTCAATAGGTAAAAAGATGGGTGTATCTGGGAAGGCAGAGCTGTGGTCCTCTTTACCCTGCTTTCAGTTCTAGAATGACCGCTCCCTCAAACAAAGCTTTTACATCTTGACCATCTGACATGCACTGTGTCTCCTGACAGGCCCCTGAATGGTGGCACTTGGGAAGGCAGGATGGCAAATGTGAAGGTAGTAAGTGTTCCTTAAAGGATGGTTTATGTAAACATTTACTAAGTACCTACTATGTGCCAGGCATGTGCTAGGTGCTAGAGACCAGAGGGGTGCTCCCTATGGAGATGTGAGAGCCTCAGAGAGCACCACCAGTGCTCTGAGCACCATCAGTGCAACACTGGAGACAGACAGTGAACACGTGATTTCAATGCAATACAATGTGGGAAGCGCTGTTTATTTCCATTTCTCATATGAATTGGTCTATTTGTGTGTGAATATGTGGCCATCTGTCCTACTTCTTCCTTTCAATACAATGGGCCCTAAGAACAGGAGCCAGGTCTTCTATTTCTTTCAGATCTTCTTACAAAACCCCAAGCAAAGTTTGTAGCCTGTTAATCTATGGGAAGTGCAGTGGCCTCTCTAATTTAAAAAGGAAAACCTCCGGGGAGGCCCTTGGAAGTGTTATTGAGGCCACCAAGGCAAACCCACCATCCAGTGCATACACAGGGAGCCAAAGTCCTCCTGACTAGAACCCAGCGGGGTGGGCGGAAGGATGCTCAGCCTAATGGAGACCTGCACCTCCAGAGCCCCTGCTTTTATTAGTTGATGCAGGAGGCAAACAGCTCGTTCTTCAGCGAACAAGGGACACTGCATTTGTCAGTGTCTCAATTCTGTTTATTCTGTAAACATAAGGAGGAGCTCCACATTCTACTATTCTTAGTTTTGCAATCCTCACAAAATAAATATTTGCCTTCAAAAGCAGCAACTGTGATAATCATCAGGGTAATATTCTCAAGCGCTGCTTCACTCACACACGCCAATTGCAGAAGTCAGGGAGCTGTGTGTGGTCTGTTTGGATAACGAATTTCATGTGGAAACCTCACGCTGGAAACTGACTGGCAGCGATGGTAGCGGAAATTTGGTCTCTTGGTTCTTAGACTTGACTCAAAACCAAGTGTCCCAAGTCACTGGAATGTCCCTGCCTTGGTTTCTTCTGTCCATAAAATGAAGAGTAAAATTGCTTAAACGAGTACTGTAGGGAGACCAAGACACTAGCTCACATCACAGTGATCATAGGAACAGAGTTGGTTCCTGCCAGAGGCCACCTGGATAGATCAAATGTCTGCTACGTGTTCACACATCTCAAAGATGGGTCTCTTTCTCTCCATCTCTGCAAGAATGAGCTAAACTCCAAAAGGGGTTCTGCTGAAATTCCCTTAAAATCTTCTGATTTATATGATACTTACCGAAGATTCTATCACCCAGGAAGGAATTCATTAAGCAGAAGATCATCAAGCATAAATCCACCGATGCACAGTTGCCTTGTGCCATTTACAAATGCCACCCTGCCCAGCTGCCTTCTCTGGCTTGCACTCTTCCCAGATGCTGGCTTTCTGCAGAGCTCGGGGCATCTAAACAGCCACATCCTCAAAGTGTCCATTCTGATGGATTTTCTTCATTATGGACAAGAAGTTTAGGAACAGCCACTACTACCCATTATTAAGGACTAAATCTTAAAGAAAATGAACCTTGAAAGCCCTCTGAGGTGCCTTTAAGAAAGTGCAGTGCATTTCAGTGTATTTAAGGAGTATGGTTTTTCTGGGCAAGAGGTAATGTTTGTTATGCAAGAGCATAAAGCCTCAATCAAAATATTAAACCATAAAACCATATTTGCCAGGTAAACAAAATCATCCAAAGCAACAGATGTGTGCATCCCATCTGACCATCCTTTATGGTCTTGAGCCTCTCTGTACAGTGTCAGGAGACTGGCCAGATGCCAAGCCCCTGAGTCCACCTCCACTTCCTCCCTCATGACCTGTCCATGTGCTCTCACTGCCCAGGGCTTCCCTGCGATAGGGTCTCTTCCTTTAGCCTGACCTTCCACTCTAATCCATCTCCACAGTCTTATTACTTGGAAGGAAATGAAACTTGCTAGGTGCTGGTGAGCCACCTGCTGTATGGGGTTGAGCAGCCAGCATTGTATCCAGCTCCTAGGGCCATGGCAATGGACAAGAATAGCTCAGGCATGCCAAACTGGGTAGAAATTGATCTCTCAATTAGTTCCCCAACAGCATGCCCAGAAGAGGCTTCCTAACTGAATGTCAGGGTGCTGGGATGCGCTATCAGAGCTTCTTGGCTTGCATCTTTCCCAACTCCAGGAAGTGCCTCTTCATCTCTCCAAGTGAGCAACAGGATGAGTGAAGCTAGCTTGGGGCTTGGGGCTGGCTGTGGAGGATCAGGTAGGGTCCAAAGAGGTAGGAGGCAATGTTGGACTCTATAAGAATGTTTAGTGTTTTCTTTCTAGTTTGAGACTTTAAAAAATGTAAGCATGTGTTTCAAGTTGGAAACTTCAAAAATTTTCTGAGGAAGGGCCTCTCTGTCATTTGTTAATTGCAATGGGAACAGATGTTGGGTTGAAAGGGATCATCCTCGGGTGCCTGGATGGCTCAGTCAGTTAAGTGCCGAACTTTGACTCAGGTCATGGTCTCATGGTCCATAGGTTTGAACCCCGTGTCGGGCTCTGTGCTGACAGCTCAGAGTCTGGAGCCTGCTTCAGATTCTGTGTCTCCCTCTCTCTCTGCCCCTCCCCTGTTTATGCCCTTTCTCAAAAATGAATAAACAAAAAAAATGTTTTTTAAGAAAAGGATCATCCCACCATCCTGCCAAATTTCTCCTACTAACTGCCCCTCCTGCCTGCCTCTCAGGAAGAGCACACCTGAAGACCTGGCTCATGGTAGGTGGGGGTGGGCTTCACAATATGCCAACTGGTATGCTATGGGCACTCATGGTCCCAGAATGACACAGGGTATGAATAATCGTGGCTGACCCTCAGCCCCAAGTTAATGCATGTTTTTTTTTTTGGTCTTCCCATCTGCAATAAAAACCCAGACTTCTTACCATAGTCTCCAGCCTGGCATGCTCTGATTCCTAGCTTTCTTCTCTCATCTCCTGTTTGTCCCACCTTTCCCTCTGCTGTAGCCACATTGCTTTCCTGCTGGTGATGGCATGTCTTGGGTTTGTCCCACCCCAGGGCCTCTGCTTGGTTTCCTCTCTCAATTCACTTCAGGTTTCACTCAGATAACATCTTAGGAGGCCCCTTCCCCCAGCACTTTCTCTCTGCTTGCCCTGATTATTTGTTTCATCATGGCATTGGATTTACCTGAAACTACATTCATATTAGTGTACTATAGCTTCCCTCTCCACACTAGTATGTAAACTCCATGAAACAGGGACATCTCCTGTCTTCACCCGTGGTACCTCACCATGGGACATCTCCTGTCCTCAATCATATACTGTATCACTACATCCCCATACAGTGCCTGCCACAGAGCAGGTGCTCAGAAAAGATTCTTTAAATGGATGGAGGTATATTAAAATAAACATGAAATCCTACCTTCATCTCTCTTCTGTGCCTGATGTTTAAGAAATATGGAACTGGAAATATGGCAAAATGGTGATACCTGCTCCCTCTCCCCCAATTTTCCTCTGTTGTGTAGACCTACATGTCTTTCTTCAGCTCCTAAGAAAGCACCTTTTGTCTGGATTAGAGTGTTGTTGGCAGAATTATCTCCCTATTATTTTCAGGAGACTAATATCCTATTTCAGTATTTGCATTCACCTTTTAGTTGCTTGTATATAGCCACTGAGTAGTATCATTTAACAGTATCAATCTTAAGGGATCTAGAAACACCACAGCTAAGCTTGGCTTCCGTGCATCCTGGGCCTCGCCACTGCTAGTAATGACAACATGACTGTGGCTGTTACTCCTCTGCTTGCTGATTCCATTGGGACTCAGAAGCCAAGGCACCTTCCTGCCACGTGCAGAGTTTGATTTACTGGCTTGGGAAGTGACTGGGGATGATATAAGCTTGGTGGGTGGCACAGCTGTGGCTATCAACACACGTGCATTTCCCTATGCAAGGCTCATTACCACCCATCTGCTTTCCATAGTGATCTGACTTGTCAGAAGTGGAAAACAAAGGCCTCCTGGTAGTTACAAGGGTAACTGTGTGTACAGACCTCTGGGCATTTCTAGAGGTGGAAAGCGGGCAGAGGAGCCAGGGTCTCCAGTTTCTCCAGCTTGTATCTTTTCCACCTTATAGCCAAACAGTGTTTAACACTCATGGGCACCTACCCTTTAAGAAATAACACGTGTCTCTGTACCCAGAGGGTAGCTTTGTTAACTGGAATTTGTTTGCTTCTTGACTTAGGGTACTTTGATGTTGGGCAGCTTCTTGCTCCCCACTGTGTGATTAGAACACTAGTGACCTTCCTTGGAAGCATCTCATTCATTCATTCACTGGACATACAGCTAACCCTTGAACAATGTGGGAGTTGGGGCACCAACCTCTGAGCAGTCAAACACCAACATAAAACTTTCGACTCCTCCAAAACTTAACTACTAATAGCTTACTGTTGACTGGAAGCTTTACCAATAACAAACACAGTGATTAACACATATTTTGTATGTTATATATATTACATACTGTATTCTTACAATAAAATAAGCTAGAGAAAAGAATATGTTATTAAGAAAATCCTGAGGTACCTGGGTGGCTTAGTCAGTTGAGCATCTGACTTCAGTTTGGGTCATGATCTCATGATTGGTGAGCCCACCTCAGGCTCTATGCTAACAGCTCAGAGCCTTGAGCCTGCTTCAGATTCTGTGTCTCCCTTCTCTCTGCCCTCCCCTGATCATTCTCTCCCTCCCCCCACCTCTCTCTCAAACACTATTTATTTATAAATTATAAACTTATAAATAAATAAATAAAAGGAAAACACTAGTTTCTAGTGTTCATTAGTACTATAGTACTATACTGTATTTATTTTTAAAAATCCACATATAAGTGGACCCACACAGTTCAAACCTGTACTGTTCAAGGGTCAACTGCATTTTCACTGAGTATCCACTCATGTGCTGGGAGGACTGAAGTCACCTTGGATTGTAGAATCCTTATTTGCTAGCAAATGAATGGCCCACCCTGATGTTAAGACCCTGGGCAAAGCTTTTTCCTTAGCTTTGATTGCACAGAGTCATCATCTTGGGGACTGATCTGTGATGACCTCAGGACAATGGTGAAAAATTACAGTCTAGCCTCATTTGTTTGTTCTAACAGAGGCCCAAATTCACTGGGATGCATGAACCCTCAAGCCATTTTTTGCTGGATTGGAGCACCAGAGTCCACCGATATCTGACTATGTTTGCACTATATACAAACGGCAGCTTCGTATTTCTCACACCAATATTTCCTCTATCTTCAAGCCTTCACAGAGATGGCTCACAGGAATGAAATGTAGATTGCTTCCTCTTTTGCCCTGCCTCTGATGATGACAGATGCTGGCGAACAGTGTGGTGTGAGAGCTGGGACCTACGAGGGGCAGAAGTTTGTTCCTGCTACCCTCAGGTTTACCAGGTGGTTGTCCCAGAACCTTCTCCACATGTTCTTACAGAGGCAAGTGTATCAGCCTCAGAGGCAGGGAATGGAGGTCTAGTCCCTACCCTCCTAATTACAAGTTACACAGCATGATGCCTTGGGCTACTATTGGCATCATGATCATTAATGGTTATATGGAGTTGGGCAGGTCCCTTAACCTTTCTAAGGCTCCACTTCCTTTTTCAGAAAATAGGGAAGACTTGCACGAGAAATGATTTGTAAAGTGGTCTAGAAATGTAGGGCAGAAGTTAAATGATGGGGCATCAGTTTATTTTCCCTTCTTTATTCTTTAGGAAAATAATAATCAGAGATTGAATAAAAATCCTGCTCCAGTACAGAAATTCAAGACAGACTGCATGATAGGTTGTGAGAGGCTGTGATAGCACTCTCTGAGGCAGGGCTGGGGCCTCTGTTTCCTAATTGACCTAATGTGCTAAGTGAGCTTAAGGTTAGTTAATTAATGATGCTATTGGGGGGTAGAATCACCTAGGCAGAGTCTCAAACAGCATCAAAGTGAAGAGCAGGCAGGTGTCTTTTGGGGTAATTGAGAAAACAAGGGCCTAGAGGAAAGCTGCTGAGAGGTGTGCCGACAGGACACTGAGGAGGCCAGGGGTGGCGGGGTGGGTGGAGGGAGGGAAGGCAAGGCGAAGGGGGGGCTGGCTTCCTAAATGCCATCCTGTTTACAGCTCCTTTGTTCGCATTTCAGATCTACTTGAGTCTTTGCAGCTGGGTTCCTGAGCATTTCCTTGAGAACAAATTTCCTTTTTTGAAAACCACAAAACTCATTTACCTGGACCTAGAAAGAAGACTCAAGTGATCTGGCTTCTATCTTTGGTCTTTTGGGACCTAAGGAACTTTGATGAGAAGGGGCTCCACAGTTAAGAGTCAACTTGATTTGTACCATGTTAAATAGGGGGTAAGACCAGGTCTGTCTTCACTTCCCCGAGCAAACACTGGGCTCTTCTTGCCTGGGGCAGGTGCTGTGCTGGGTATGGGGACAGGCTGATACTTAAGAAAGAAGGGTGAGCCCCTGACACTTCTGAGCTTTGCAAATATGTATCTTGAACAAAATTAAAACCCTGTTTACTTTTAGAAATCAGGTAGTGGCCAGAGAGTGAAAATCAAGCTATCTGGGGAAATTTTGTTTACTTTTTCCTCCCAAAGACACATGCTTCCAGGATTACCCTCCCTCTGTGCTGTCACAAATTAACATTCCCACAGAGAGACTGGCTCACTGAAGGATGGGGAGAAAGCACCGCAAGTCCCCAGCTGACCCAGCGCAGAGCAGGGCCCCCAGTCTTCTCCTTAAGTGGGGAAGGGTACACATGGACAACCACCAGGATAAATGCTCATCTCCCAACTCTGATGAGTAACTAGCTCTTTTTGGCGGACTTGGTCAAAAAGTAACTCTCAAGGCTTTAAATGGCTATCCCTTTGAAATCTTAGAGCATCAAGGAATATTCTCTATGTTAGCTATTTGAAATGATTCCTTTATTCTTATTTCATTATGACGTTTTACCTTCTTAATATTTTGAACTAGCTGCTGTTTTGTTCTTAGAGAGTGTCTCAGACATGAAACCTCAGAGCTACTGAGCAGTGGCGAGACGGGCAGCAGAAAAAGTGGGGCTGGCTTCACTTCGCTGTCCGTCATCCCAGCCATGTCATATCCTGTGTCCCACCAACTCTCAAATGCCCCTACCGAGTGGCTTCCGCTCTGCCACTCTGTCACTACGCTCTGGTACCTTACTGTTTGAACTGTCCCTCTTGGACCCCCATCTGCTGCCCTCCCACTCAGCTGCCCCCTTTTGCTCTACCTTAACCCCTCAGTTTCCCCCTTACCCCTGCCCCCCCACCCCCAGTATAGAAGCAGTTGCTACAGGATACTGGAGAATCAGAGCTGGCTCTTGTGCAGGAGCCCAAACTACTCTGTGATCTGTCATAGCAGTGAGAAGAGCCTCTTAGCTGGAAATGAACGCCTTAATCATCAGAAATATATACTTCCTCCACCATGCACCCCAAAACAGAGACATCTGAAGCATCGGGTTTTAGACTTGATTCAAAATCACACCTGGAAGGTCTCTTAGGGCACCACAGGTAACTCAGGGTGGGAATGCAGGTACGGAGCCCAGCTAAATCCCAGCTGCTGCGTGTGTTCCCCGTGAGCCAGGCTCAGGGGCAAATCTCAGAAACATACTTTTCATGCTCTCTGGAGACACCCGTGGTCTTAGCAGCCAAAATCTTAAAGCCAGTGAAACACACACAGAGTTTGGCTCACGAACCAAATGTGCAACCAAGAGCAAAATGGGGTTTCTAATGTTTTCCCGAAAACAAAGGAACAATCTCAGGTCTTAGAACTGGTAGTGCAGACGCACAGTAATTGGTAAAGCTTGTTCAAACGCAACCCAAAAATGACGCGCATTTCAAAAATGCACTCAGGCCGTTTCTCAGCCGATGACACCTCAGTCTCAAACAGCCAAAGAGCTTAGAAAACCCAGAGAGAAGAACCAAGGCTTACCTGGACCTTGCTGGCGGGTCAGTTTCTAATCCAAGCAGAAGATGATCTGCGGAGAAAGGCAGGCACGGTCCTTCCTGGGGCCACCAGGTTTCACAGGTGGCCGTCTGGCAGTATTCTGAGAAGCAGGTGGCCAGTGACGCTGGAGGCTGGCCGAGCTGCCTGGGGCAACGCACCTCTGTGTTGCCGGCCCCACTTTCCTTCTATTGCAAAGGGCTGCCCGGGAACTCCTTGACTGCTCGTCCTGTCTGTGAGTGTGGGAACTCAGTCCTTGCAGAGGGGCTTTCCCTCACTGCAGACTCACCTGCACCATCTAGAGGCCTCTCCCAGCACTGAGATGCTGGTGCCTCACTTAGCAGGTTAGCCCCCTCTGCAGCCTGCCTCGATATACACACCTGGCTCTTGACTTCCTGCCCTGAATGACAGCAGTTGGAATTTGTAAAATCATTGATTTCTGTTTTTGGAGAGGGACCCTTGCTTCCATCAGAACAACTAAAGCCTTTGCGCACTGGAATGCCAAAAAACTAAATTAGCATTAAAATTCCATTAATCAAGACATCTTCACTCAAGGACCCCCCACTAAGATGGCCACAGGCATGGGTGCTACTGCATCCATTGAGACATGTTCACATGTTTGTACACATTCCTGTTCTCCTCTCCCCTCCCTCCATACCTAAAGCAGACTTTAAGTCCCCAGAGCCATTCTTTCTCTCCTGTCCCTGGAAATCCCACCACCACATTCCCCATGTAACCCCAAGCAGCCATATATATACATCCTATTAAACCCCAGATAGTCATATATACCTCCTTAGACTCCAGATGGCTACATCTGTCCCCTTAAAATCCAGATATACACATATACCCCATTAAACTCCATATAGCCACATATACCCCATTAAACTCCATATAGCCACATATACCCCATTAAACTCCATATAGCCACATATACCCCATTAAACTCCAGGCAGCCACATATACTTCATTAAACTCCAGAGAGCTATATATACCCCATTACACTCCATATGGCCACATATACCCCATTAAATGCCAGATAGGCATATATACTCCATCAAATTCCAAATTGCCATATATACCCCATTAAATGACAGATAGGCAAAGATACTCCATTAAGCTCCAAATAGCCATATATACCCCCATAAGTGCCAGATAGCTATATATGTATTCCCCATTAAATTCCAGACAACCACATTTACCCCATTAAAATCCAGACAGCCACAGATACCCCACTAAACTCCAAATACCTACATATTCCTCATTAAACTCCAGACAGTCACATATACCCCATTAAACTCTAGACAGCCACATTTACCCCATTAAATTCCAGATAGCCATATATACCCCATTAAACTCCAGAGAGCCATATATATCCATTTAACTCTATATAGCCATATATACCCCCATGTAACTCCATATCTCTCTCTCTTATATACAAGTATGAAAGACAACTTCAGCTACCTCCATTTTGAAAGTACCTCAGTCTATACTTTCTAATTAAGTTTTTATTTCCAGTGGATCTCTTAATTCAGTCAAAAGACCCTGTGAGCAAAGCACCCCCTGATGGGGACCAAAACTACCTCAAGCTATAAGGACTGTCTTGAGTCAGGAAAGATCTCCATGACTGACCCCAGGACAGTGAAGGATTTGACCTTTACTGCCAAAATGCATGTACCCATCAACCCCTGTCCCATATTTTCCTTATATAAACCTGGATGTATTTTCAGCACTTTGGAGACAGTCTTGAGAAGTTAGCCTGTAGTCTTCCCGGTGTTGGCCTCACTAAAATAAATTCATTTCTTGCATCACTACAACTCCTCCCTCTGCATTTGGGTTTTGTCATGGGTGAGTGGCAGAGCTTGGTCTCTTTAGGACCCCAAAGCCAGGTGCTCTTGCACCCCTCCGCCCCAGCTATAAGCAGATCATCAGGAAGACATCTGAAACACAAACACTTTGAAAGGACACTGCCTTTCAGTGTCTGTCCATTCTTTCTCACAACTGATTGGGAAAATCCTCAACTTTGAAGGATTTCTCCGGGCCTTCTGTTCCCCCAAAGCTAACAATACACAGAGGAACAGAATAGCTTCTCGAGGCTGGGTTTCTATGTTCTCCCTTTCCATCTTGTCCTCTCTGCCCTGGATACATGCAATTTAATTCACATATGAGAAATAACTTAAGCGAGACACAGAGACTGAAATGTTTGGGACTGGGGTCGAATCATGAATTAAGACTCATTCTGTCTCCAGGAAGGTTGGGCAGAACTATTACTTGACCAATGTCAATGCTTAATCCAGATTATGTAGGTTCCCAAATAAGAATTCCAACCTGAATGATGAGGTTCAGTCAGTTATATGCCCATACTGAGCTCAAACTGAGGGATTGTGATAAACTGAAATTACTAAAAATTATTAAGTAGGACCAACAAAATGAAAAGGAAGTAAGTATTCTGGGCTGATATTTTCTATTGTGCATAATTTTGACTTTTTAGCATGTTCATTTTGATAAGTGTGTTTGAGGATAGAGATTATTTTAGGTGTAGCCTTTTTCTATTAGAAATTAAATGGCGACTTTAAATTTATTAAAGAGAGAGGACACTGATATTGCCAGAAGATAGGAAAAAAAGACAGGCGCTGAATATGGATGCTATAGCAGAAGTACAAAAAAGTTTTTTTCCCCCTTCTTTTGAAAAATCCAAAACATTATGCCATTAAGAAAGGTTGTAGATGGTTACACTTGAAATGCTCACAGTCATCATATCCCAATGAAAACGAGTATACAAATTAATTCTGATTAAGAGAATGAAGGAAACAAGAGAGATTGCTTATCTTCATCATGTGAGGTCCCAGAGCTTTGAAGATCTATCATTTTTTTTTGCACTTTTCTAAAAGACTAAGGCAGAAACAGCAAAAAGTTATCAATAGTATTTCTCTAAGTAAGAACATGAATCAAGACAGCAGACCACAGCAGGGTGAAGGGGTCTCTTGGGGCCGTGGAGAATGGACAGTAATTTAGAACACATGCTTGATGCACATAATAGAACCCTGACCTGCCTGCCCTCCCCTGTCACTGAGCATGCACCGATGCAGCCAGGAACCCAATGGACAGCCACAGCTCACTTCATGGGGCAGGAGCCAGCTCTCAGCAACAGGGAGCTGTGGCTTTACAAATGATTGCAGAGATTCAGAAAACATGCATGGATTGGCAGGAATGATCTAATAGATCAGATAATTAACCAGTGAGCAAAACTGAGCCCTATTCTGGTTGTCCCTGGGTGATGATCATTGGGAGAGCTTCAAGAGGACTCTTGATACCCACTCATTCTGTCAAAATAGCATTCATCTACATGCAGCATGTGTTCAGGCATCATTTATTTATTCAGCAAGTGCATATGGCGCACCTCTAGGAGTCAGGCCCTAATAAAGGTGCTGGGATGCCACAGTGAGAAAGACAAACTCTGTGCCCTCAAGAAGATGCCACAGAGACAGAGAATTACCAGGTTATGAAATAGCCATAAAATACCCTTTCTGGAAGTGATAAGCAGGCAAGGGGATGCAGGATGCTTGGGCTGTGTGGGTAGGGGTTATTACTGTCTGCTGGTGACAGTTTCCTGCTATCTAATTACCAACTGGAGAAGTGATCCACCAGACAACGGCGCTGCTTTCCAGCAGCTCACTCCTGACCCTGAACTGCCTTTACCTATAAAACTGGCCACAGCAAGTAAACTTCTGGTTACCTATGGAATTTGCCTCTAAGTTCCTTCCAGGAAATTATTTTTCTCAAATAACAGGATGCTTATGAGTATTTCATGAAATTTTGTATGCCAATGGTGGGTGCTCAGTAACACAAAGTTTTTCAGAATCAACTGACCACAGTTCTGTCTATGACTTGGAATTTGCAGCTTTGGATCTTAGAACTGGAGCAGAATTGGAATTCTTTTCCTGGAGAACCCTGCCCCTGACCTTGTGATGATGATGAGAGCAGGGTCCTCAGGCCTGTCCTGGACCAGTGCATCCCCTTTCTTTAGAAAATGCACAACTCCTACTTTGCTAGGGGTCAATACACCAGTCCTGCCCTCCTGAGACCATGGGTTAGCTAGTTTTTAAGGCACTGCCTCAGGCTCTTTGCTGCCCATGCTTATTATAGCTCTAAGGCAGAAGATACAGGAATATAAATACTTGTGACTTAAACTCTTGCAATGTCTTCCCAAATTTGCACTTTCCACAGTGCAAATCCTGTGGAGGGCCCTGGTTTGCAAACTGATGTTCAAAATATCAGAATGGAGTGAAGGGCTACAAGGGAGGCAAGCCAGCAGTTGAGGGGGAGAACAAGCATGTATGAGGGTAGTGCTTTGACTCATATAGGGGCCAGGAGCAGTTGTTCTAAGAGGAAGGAGGAAATCCTGCAGAGTAAGGGAAGAAAGGTGTTTTGGGTAGAAAGAGGAGCTTGTGCAAAGGCCCTGACTGGAAGAGAGCCGGGCATACTGAGGAAACTGAGAGAAGCCATGTAGCAAAAAACAGGTGGCTGTCTGAGTAGGCTAAGTTGGACTCTGGAAGGGCAGCAGAGACCACAGCCCAGTAAAGGGGTTTGGATTTTATTCCAAGTATATCATGGTTTAAAGATAATGCAATCTTGGTTTAGGAAAGAACAGGCCTCTATCCCTAACATCAAAAGAAATCCACATGGCCAAAATGGAGTCTCTTATGCTAGGCCTTGTCACCCAACTGAGGCTTAACACCTAACCTAATTGCAGTTTCAACCTGCCCCAAAGATACAGTCTTATCAGGTCAGTCAGGAATTTTCTGGTCAGCACCAATGAGATAATCTGTCACAGGGTCCTTCTCCATTCCCCAAAGGAAAAGGAAGTCATTTTCATGATAAGACCCTGTACTCTTCTCTGTCAGGGAAAGTGACCTTCCCCAGAACAGTCTTCTGTTTTCTTTTGTTGATACCACCTTGCCCCATCCTCCTTCCTACAAAAACCTGCCATTTTGTACAGCTCCTGGGAATATCTCTTTACTTGTTAGATGATGGGATGCTGCCTTTCATGAATTGCTTAATAAAGCCAATTAGATCTTCAAATTTACTGGCTGAATGTTGTCGTTGTTGTTTTAACACCAGTAAAGTGAGTAAGGGCTGGTTGCGGCAAGTGCATATGCTGGGCTCTGGGTCTTCTGTAAACTAGTCCTGGGGGCTGAAGGGATAAGTAAACCATTAGCAAGCCGGTGTGGTCTGTCTTCTCCCAGCACAAAATAAGAAGAGACAACTCCAGGTCAGAGGCAGAGTAAACAAGCCAGGCTTCCCACTGATTTTATCTCTTTAGAAAATGAGATTCTATTTTTAGTTATTTAACTAACTTTGCCATACTCAACACCGTGTTACTAATTAAAGAAAGAAGAGTCTGGGGCCTCCTGGGTGTCTCTGTCTGTTAAGCGTCTTGATCTCATCTCAGGTCTTGATCTCTGGGTTGTGAGTTAAAGCCCTAATTTGAGCTCTGTGCTGGGCATGAAGCCTACTTAAAAAATTATTTTAAAAAAGCTTTCTTTTACTACTTTTTTGCTCAAGATTCCCACACTGGACACTGATTATGAAAAAGGTCACACTCAGCTCTTAGGAATGACTCTGGTCACATAGAGCAAGTACCATCACAAACCCTCTGCTGTGGATGGAGGGCACATCTGGATGGAGGGGAAAGTTCCAGGTCAGGGGTTCGGTGGAGGCCAAAGGCAAAAGCTCCCAGAGCCCTCAGGGTTCCCTGTTCCCGCTCCTGGGGGGGACCCCACTCACCTCTGTTACATAAGCAATAAAAGTATAATTGAAATTGATCCTCACCAAGAATGACTTTGGAAGCTTGAATAGTGCAAAGGTTCAAAACACTAAATCTTTTTCATGACCCGTAATATTGTCATTTAGCTCAACGATACAGATCAGTATATTTTTCTAATAAAGGAAACCACAGGCGTATTATAAAACCTATTTGCACTGTACCAGAAAAATTAAAGGGGGTTGGAACTGAGTTTGGAAATATGGACTATTGACATCTTCACTGAAAAATCAACACATTCATTCTTCCAATAGACAAGTTCATATTTCTACCATAATTCATGGCTTTGGGGTTAGGGGCTTATGAGACTATCATTCTATTATCAGAGATACTCACAGCAGGGGAATATGAGTCCATAATACAAACATGTAAAATTATCTGTTCATTAGTTATATTTAATGAAATTTATTAATGGAACTTTATTACATTTATGGGAACACTTTGCAGGTTATCTGTGAGGCAGAAGAATAATCAGTTTATGAGGGCTAATGTGTTCCTGGGGGACATTTGATTCTACAGAGTAGTTAGTATGCCTGCGCTCCTCACCTACCACAGATATGAGCTCACTGTCCTCAAAAGCCATGGTTGGCAATTGCATATTTTCATGGGAATTCAACCCGGTTGGCAGATCTACTCCCTGCCACTTGCTGCCTGCTTCCATCTCACTAGTAAGTTGCTGGTTCTGCTCAGGGCAACACACTTGGCTAAGTGGCTGTGGTCCCCAGCTTCCCTTTTAGCTAAGTGTAGCCCCAAGCTTCAAGACCAGCCACGGAGCCATCGCAGGGTGCATGATTTCTGCAAAGGCTGCTTAAGGGGCTGGCCCTCTCGGAGGAGAGCTATTTTGCCTGCTTCGGCTGACTCCTCACTGCCACCCGGTGTGACTGTGACAACTGGCATAACAGGGGTGGAGCAAGAGGACAGAAGGAGCTGTGGCCCCTCTGTGGAGCGAGCTGTCATGTCAGCCTTGAATGACCTACTTCACTGATGGGAAGGAGTAACCCTTGTGTCTTTTAGCCACTGTGCTCAGGCCTCTCTTACTAGAAGCCTAAATAATTTGGATGGTTTCTCTCTCTCATTACGAAAAATCAGGATATGCAACTCCTTTTTTCTAGATAACCGAAGTCTAAGAAAGTCTTTAAAAAAAATGTTTGTTCATTCATTCATTCATTCATTCATTCATTCATTCTTATACCAACCAGTGGTCTTCAGTGGGCCAGAGACTACAGCCCAAGGAGATGCCAGAGGTGCCCAGCTGCAGCTTTTGACCGAGTCTGAGACCCCACAAGTATGAGCAAGATCTGGTCTCACTCTGAGCCACACAGTTTAGGCATCTTTATACCCCAGATGCAGGAATATGGGTATATATTCAACATGGTTTCTCATGTGGTTTCTTAATCCCAAATGGGACTAGACAACAAGCCTCTCCTCTGCTCACTCCTTTAAGGGGCCCAACAGTTTCTCACCATGCTCCTTGGAACAACTCAAAGTATAAGAAAGATTGCAGGTGGGTGAGCAGCCTTTAAGACACTGGCCTTATTAAGACATCCATTAACTTTATGCGCCTGGGGTCTCTGAAGTGGGAATACACACCCCAGAGATGATCAAGGCAATTTACTGGGTGGGGACCAACCATGAAAACTTCCACATACATTGATATCCAGTGTCTAAAATACAAGAAGCAAACAGTATGTTATTCAGATTGACTGTAGGGACGTGCTTCTCCTGCTCAGAGTTCCTTCAGACGGGCTAATCAGACCATACCAGAAGGCTGCCAAAATGTTTTTAAATTTTCAGGAAGACTTTTTGAAGCATGCATTAACTTTTATTACTGTTACCAATCTTCATTTGCTCTTGTCCCTTCCTGCCTACAAGCATGGTCCTCTCTGTTAGTCATCCTCCCTGCCAGGAACAGTCTGGAGGTCAAGTGATGCTGATTGAAAATCTTGTTGGCATAAGACAACGATAGCTTATTTCTTGCACATGTCACATTCTGATGTGGGTCAGGTGGTTCTTCTATAGGAAGTGACTCAAATCCAAGCTCCCTCTATCCTGTGGCCTGACCAGGACAGACAGGGAAGGGAAAACGTGGATGAGCATGTTAGCATGTTTTAGCAGTAAGGCCTGGCAGTGGAGAATATCACTTCTACAAGCTAAAACTCCATCACATGTGCCCAAACCGACTGCAACTGAGGCTGGGAAATGTACTTTCCTTGTGTTTCCAGGGGGAGAAAATGGGATCTATGGGTGTATAACCAGTTTCTGTTGCAAGACACCTTCTTACACTACTCTGTTTCACCAAAGCATATCCAACTTCTGACTCTTCCTCCAGATCTGCTTCCAAGTAGCTGGACTGAAAAATAAGGAAGCCTCATATGAATATAAAAGATTATGGTTGCTAATGGTTTAGAAACTCCCGGAGAACATATTGCCATGTTCAACAAGGCTGTTTGTCCAACAATGATACAAAGAGGCAAGGTGGCTGGCTGGAGGCTCTGGCCCTAGAGTCTGAAGATCTTGCTTTGAGAGCCTACTCTCAGCTTTGCTGACACCTGAGCTACTCACTCTCAACAGGTCACAGTGTGCACACCTGAGCAACGGCTGTTGCCTTTCACAGGGTTGAACTGAATTTCACAACGAAGGGGTTGTATATATTCTTAGCCAGAACTTGGTGCTCTTCATACATTCTGAAATTGCTCCTGCCTAGGTCACCAGGGATCCCCTAATTGCCAAAGCCAACAGATACCTTTTAGTCTTTATTCTCCTGGAGCTTTTTACTGCATTGCAACTGAGACCATACATTTCTTCTTTCCGTGTGAAACCCAACTTCTTTGCATTCTGTAACCCTTTGGGTTGTCTATGTCTGTCTCTAATGGGTGATTCTTGGTGTTTTGTAGGCAATTTATCCTCCCCTGGACCTCAGACAGCAGTGTCTCAAGGCCCCAGTCCCGGCCTGGGCCTCTCCCAGTGTCCTTGTTCCAACAGCTAAGCGTAAATTGATGACTCCTCCATTTAAAGTTTTAGTCCAGATCTCAACCTTTGAGCTTCAATTCCTGCAGTCAACGGAGTGTAAAATATCTCACCAGGAAGTCTCACAGACACTGGGAACTACACATATCTAACACAAACCCCTGGTTCTTCCTGAAACCTGCTCCTCCACCTTGTTCCCTAGCTCAGCTGGGACTACCCCTACGCCTCCTAAGGGGAGCGTGTGGGATCATTCTTAATGTCTTCCTTTCTTAGCGGTCAAATCTTGCCAGTTTTACCTCCTAGATATTTTTCAAATCTACTCCTGCATTCCAATCCAAGTGCTTTTGCCCTAGTTCAGGTTCTCATTATGTCCCATCAGTTTCTCATTATGTCCCTTCTGTTTTTTATTATAACATCTGCTTCTGACTTTGTCTCCTCAACTCAGCCTCCACACAACTTATCTAAAACTCAAATCCTGAGCCCCAGGCTACTGTCTTCAATAAAGGAATGGAAAGGGTATCTGCTCATGAACCTCTGCCAACTGTTGCCAAAATGCAGGTCCACACAGTTCCAAGAGAAGCTCAAAAAACTGAACACAACAGAAACAGACTAGGGAGAGGTTGGGAGGTTGGGTGAAGTAGGTGAATGGAATCAAGACGTCCAAACTTCCAGTTATAACATAAGTAAGTCACAGGGATGAAAGGTACAAAACAGTCAATAATATTGTAATAACTTTGTACAATGACAAATGGTAACTAGACTTATCATGGGGATCATTCCATAATGCATAAAAACATCAAATAGCTATAACATATACCTGAAAGAATAGGATACTAAATATTTCAATTAAAAAAAATTTAAAAATCTGGACTTTTTTTTAAGAGAGAGAGCGCATGAGCTTGGGAGGAGCAGTGGAAAGGAGAGAATCTTTTTCTGTTTTAGAGAGACAGAGAGAGAGCACACACATGAGTAGGGGAGGGGAGTGGGGGCAGAGAGAGAGGGAGAGAGAGAGCGAGAGAGAGGGAGGGAGAATCTTAAGCAGGTTCCATGCCGAGCACTGAGTTCAACACAGGGGTTGAACTCACGACTATGATATTATGACCTGAGCTGAAATAAGGAGTTGGATGCTCAACCAACTGAGCCATCCAGGCACCTCTGGACTTTTAAAAAACATGAAAACTTCTCATTTTTAAATACTGGCTGCTAATCTGTGTGGTTCAAACAAACACACAAAAAAATCTCTGGACTGGATTAGCCCCCCAGGCAGCTAGGTGGTACCCTCCATACTGAAGCCTGACAGCCAAGCCTGTGCCCTCTGCAACCAGACCCTGGTTCTGGGCTAGCCTCATGGCTCCTCAGGCCTGCTTTGAACCTCAGACTCTACTAGCAACCAAAGGTTTACCGTCTCAAGCTATTCTGTTTTTCCAAGATGACTTTTTCAAATTTCAAAGAACATTTTATGTTCTTACTGCCCAAATTGACTAAAGAATTTAAAGTTTTTATTAGCATAAAAATATAGTGTTTGTTCATTCTTTCGAATGAAATCTGGCCATGTGTAGCAACATGGATGGACCTTGAGGGTGTTATGCTGAGCGAAATAAGTCAGGCAGAGAAGGACAAATATCATATGTTTGCACGTATAGGAGGATTAGGAGGAACTTGACGGAGGAACAAGGGGGAGAAGAAGGGGGGAAATGGTGGGGGAAAGGGAGAGAGGTAAACCATGAGAGACTCTTGAATGCTGACAAAAACTGAGGACTGATGGATGTGGGGGGGAGGGGGGGTGGGCATAGAGGAGGACACTTATGGGGATGAGCACTGAGTGTTATGTGGA
This sequence comes from Crocuta crocuta, assembly GCF_008692635.1. Lineage (NCBI taxonomy): Eukaryota > Metazoa > Chordata > Mammalia > Carnivora > Hyaenidae > Crocuta > Crocuta crocuta. The sequence goes on from NW_027530636.1 coordinate 738,967, forward strand.
AACTAATTTGACAATAAACTATTTGTAAAAAAAAATAAATAAAAAAAATAAAAACTAAAAAAAAAAAAATAGTGTTTGGAGAGGCCTTGGTGCTAGACAGAGCTGTCCTTCTCCAAGCACAGCTTCTAAGTTGATTAACCTCCCTAAACTTTGGTTTTCTCATCTTTAAAATGGGGATAAATAATAATGTCTACTTCGTAAGGCTCTCATGGGTGTTAAATGAGATAATATACATATGGGCTTAGCCTGGAACTTAGTAAAAATGTTAAGTGACATTAGCTACTATTCCTATTAATTATAAATCAACCTCTCTTTCAAACCGCCCAATTTACTCTATAAAATTACCTTTGGCTATAACTAAGGTAACTTATGGATTAAGCAGACACCTGCAGCTCAGAACTAAAGAAACTGCTCCATTTTAGGTGGATTATCCAAGACAGCTTTCCACACAGGTAACTGAGCAGGGAGCCCCTGCTCTTGATCAGATATTAAGCACTTTTCCTTATTTTGAGATTAGGCCACGAAATGTGACTTTTTAATCTTATAGTATAAAAAGCCTGCCAGTCTTTGATATGGTGGTGACACATGGAGATTCTTGGTGAGGCTGGTGCACAAACTGTGTGATGTGCACTTTCCAGTTCTTACATTTTGTAAAAACTTATGAAATCTCTGTGATTAAAAGTTTTAGGCCTTCTAGAAGGCAAAGATTGAATGATTTTTTTAAATCACAAAATTTCTCATTTCACTTTCACAAAAATGTGTCAGGGGCACACGTGGAGAGAAATGAAGGCACTTCGCATCTGGGAATGGACACTTCTTCTGTCGGTGGAAGAGGTCAAGAGACTGAGTTTGGGGCTGTAAAAGGTGTAGGTTCCCTCAGAGCAATGTTTCTAACCTGTCCCTGTGGATTTCTGTCCCATCCTGTGCTCCTTTGTCTGGGCTGCTGCCTCACATGTGTCCTAGTAAGTAACTGTCTGTGCCCACTGGCAACCTGTGGGTTTTAGACAAACCTCTGTGCTTCCTTTACCAAAACTGGCAACAGGAACAGCTTCTGGAAGCATGAAGTGATCGTGCAGAAGTTTAGAAAGTGTCAGCAGGGCAAGAAACTGAATCCAGAATGTCTGTCCTGTGAAAAATTCCAACCTGTCAGGGGTTGTCAGGGTCAGGGCAGAAAGTGGTGTGTGAGATGGGGAGGCGAGCAAGTAAACCATACATTTGATGTAAAAAGCTCAAGAGCCAAAGGAAAGATGCAAATCAAGTCCTATGAAAGCACAAGGAAGGACAGGTTTCTCCCACTTGGAAACTGGGGATGGTTTCGGGGAGAAGGGGCATAAGAGTTAGCCTTAACGGAGAGGTGGGGTGATGGTGGTGGTGGTGGTGGTGGTAACAATACTGTGTCCACTATCACTGAGTGGTTCTCATGTGCCAGGCACTAAATGCTGTGCATGACTAAATAATCCTTATAACAACCTTGAGAAAGTCATGCTTATCACTGCATTTCACAGGTGAGAAAACTGAGGCCCAGAGACAGGGAATAACCTGCCCCAAATAACTCAGCTAGTAAAGGAGCAGAGTTAGTTCTTGGCCCGGGACAAGCAGGCCTGGGGATCAGAGCTCTGAATACCTTCAGCAGAAGGGGCTGTGCTCTAACCATTGTGTGTCTCTGAGGACAACCACCTTTGCCCATGGAGGAGGAACACGTACATGAGAGCATTCAGTGTTGTTGGTTTTCTGTCTAGTTCTGATGAATTTCTCCCTACCAGCAAAGGTGCTAAGCAGTCTCACTGCTACCTGAGTGGTTTGTGTGAGAAAACCCACAGGGAACTGGTCGTGTCCTGAGCATCTAGGTGCTCACAGCTAGCCCAGGAACGAGTCTTGTCAACAGTGACCCCCAGGGCACAGTCTTTGGCACCAGAGGACAATCCCAGAAAGAACCAGTCCTTGGGCTGAAAATGCTCTTTCCAGCCCAATGTGTGCTCAGTACGAAGGCTGAGGAGAGGTCTTGTCTGAGACTGAGCCAGGGTCATAGGAGGGGCAGGTAAGCTTGACACAGAGGAGGCAAGCCCAGGCCTGCCTCTCAGGAGGCTGGAAGCAGGCTCCTTGGGGGTGGGGGTAGGGTGGGAGAGCAGTGCTGGTCTAGCCTCCTGCCTGTCCCATAAAGGCCTCACTTCCACCAGGCTGCTGATGAAGGGATGCACAGGAGGGACAGGCCGGAAAAGGAGGGACAGGACATCCTCCCCCAGAACCTGTATAGGTGCGAGTGCCAGGCCCTGCAGCAGCCATGGACATGCCTCTTATGATCCTGGCTTCAAGGAGCCCTCATGTCCCCTTGGCTCCCTTTTGGAAAGGAAAACACCAAATCAGCCCTAAATTCTTCACCCTATCACTTCCAGAGGATTCTCTTTTTAAGATTTCTGCTGAAGCTTTTAACACAACCAGAAAAGTAGCTCTCCATCCAAGAGCAGGGAGGTAGCTGCTGTCACTTCCTGCTACTTGTGTCAGAAGACTGCATCACACCTCTCCCTGGTCCTCAACTTCTTCTGTTCCTGTCCCCAGGGGATGCTCCCAAGAGGTACACTCACCCAGGAGGCTGCTAGATGAGACTAGCCCATGACTGCTTTCTTCTGGAATGGTGCCTTTGGTCAGCTGCTCATCCCTGGACACTTTATGCCTCAGGAGCTGGGATTCCAGCTCCCAGATTGCTGGGCACTTAGGGGTTAAAGCAAAGGGCCCCATCTTGCTTCCCTCTCTCTCTGACTCATGTCCCCTGTCCCTTAGACCTCCATGTTGAAGACTTTCAGTGGCTCCTACCTACCCCCTGGCATCACATCCCAAGCCATCACTTTAGTTATGAAGCCTTTGTGCACAAAGTCCTTCACAACCTGGCTCAGCCATCCCTCTAACCTCACACAGGGGCATGCTCCTCCTCAACTCCCAAAGCTCAAGGACGGGCACTGATCATATTCCAAATATGGGGCCCGATGCTTGGACTTGGAGTTTTTGGTAGGATAAATAAAAATCCTTCATTCTAGTCACGCCAACATACAGTTTGCAGAAACCTGTGTTACACTGTGCCCCGACACTGGCTCCTCTTCTCTGAATGCCCTCGCCCATTTTCACTCATGAAGCTCATACTCCTTGATGCCAGGCAATGTGTTCACTTGCCTGTTTTCTTCACCAGCTGTCAGCTCCTTAAGGACAAAGAACAAGTCTTCTCGAGCTTAGCATAGCACCTGGCACGTGGTAGCAATGTATCAATAAATTGCCAGAAGTATTAATAAGTAAATGACAAGTGGTGTGATCACCTCCTATAATGCTCTCATTCTGAGTAACAGTAGACTCACACAGCTCTATTCCACATGTAGGAATAAAAAATGTGCTTGCAAGGGATACTGGAAGATAGCTCTCAGGGCATGGTCACTACAGCATAAAGGGAAATAGCAGCAGGGTTGTTTGGCTGGCTCTTGCTTTTCAGAAGCAGGAATGGTCATCTTTTACTGCCCCGCAGAGCTGCAAGGTTTCCCTGAGCAGCCACATTCTAGTCTTGGCTAGTTGACATCAAAGTCATGGGGCAAGTGGAGTGGATGAGGACAAAAACAAACAGGAGATAAGCTTTCCATATCTTGCTTATTCTGCGGAATGTTGATGTCTGCATATTTTTGTAAAAGAACATAAAATCACTTTGGCAATAAGACTGCAAGCCCAGTGTACAAACAATCACAGATTCTCACCGACACATTTTTGGAGACTGGTGGTTATTTTCTCCTTTCTATCTTCCACAGACCCCTGTGTGATAGGTTTAATATAATTTCTTGCCTTTTGTTTTCCAGGTCTCCAGCTTCAGCTCCACTCAAGACCCTCTATTCCCAACCCACTCAGGAAATATTTATTAGGTGCCTAGAGCCTGAAAGAAATGCACTGTGCCAGGCTCCACAGGGACAAAAAGCAGAATTAACACCGGCCTTGCCCTTGAATAATGTGGTTCCTGAATCACTGTAGGATTAATATATCCATGAATCAATCTTCCTCCTCCAAGCCTCCTCAGTAACCCAGTTTATATACTAGCACTGGACTAACCTGCCTAAACTGGGAATTTCAAACCCCAAGTCAAAAGTTTTCTATGATGGGTTTCTGTGTTGCACAGAGGGTCAAATCCAAATTCCTTAGCTTTACATGCAGACCTTCCACAGCCTGGACCACCAGAAATGGAGACAGGGCTCCATTTTTCGGTACTCCCCAAATTGCTCTCCAAACTCTCAGGGACACTGCCATCGACTGCCCTTTGATCTCCCCATGCTCCTGCCTGGTATGCCATCTTTCACCACCCAGGCTGCAGAAAGCACTTCGTATTTCTGCCAACTCTCTGAAACTATCTTGGGCAGTCACTGCCTGTAACGCTTTCTTCCCCTTTTTAGCCCGGAACACATACTAACCTCACGTATAAAAGACCATTTTGTAGGTACTCACGTCCTCAAAATTAAACCACAGAGTTCACAAGTAGCTCTTACACAAGTGTTTGTTGCACCTCCTGGAAACCAGGTTCCATATGGCAATGGTCAGCCCGATCACCGCATTACCTGCTGCTCACCTTCGCTGACTCCTCCATGCTCTTTCTGCCATTTTCACTGTATTTTCCACCCAAGACAGCTGTAACGACCTCAAGCTTCACCAGGTGACTCTTTCTGGTCACCATCCAACAGACTGGACTATAGGATGTCATACTCTAGAACGCAGGCTCTTTCTAACAACCGGTCACACTCCCAGGGGCTGCGGCACAGTCATACGCCCACGCATCTGGCAGAGCTGAGAAGTGGGCATGCAGAAGTCACGTGAGCAGGTCCTGGGAGGTTCCCACAGCAGGCCGGCAGTGTCTGGAGTTGCTTCCACCAATGCCATTGGCCAGATGTCTGTCACGTGGTCCCACTGAAGGCACTTGTGCAGAATGCGGGCCTATGCAGAGGTTGTGGTGTACCGCAGGGAATGAAGCGCTCAGAAGTTTTTGTTTTGTTTTTTGTTTGTTTTGTTTTCTTTTTATTAATTAAAAGGCCAGGCAAACACAGGGTAAGTTGGTTCGTTAAAATGCACACATGGGTGTCTTGGCTGCCTGAGGGATGACCTCATTTGGATGTGGGTCGCAAGCCCTGTCTTCATTTAGAACAAAGTCCCAAAGACAAAGCTTGGTGGCCGTTGGCAATAAATGGAAACAGAAGCTTCTTAGCAGACCTCCACTCCACTGGCTGGAACAATGTGTCCCACTTTTCTATAAAACTAACCAAAGGGGATGCAGGAGAATGACCACCCATGCTGCAGCTGCTGTCTAGCATGCCCCAGGCACTTGTGCTCCTCCAAGTAGCTTGTGTGCTTACTAAGCATTAATTGGATTTGTTCCTAAACAAGGCAGCTATGGATGCTGCATCAATTCTTTTCAATTTAATTGATGTCACATAAACTGTTGAGTAAAATGGAAGTATGAGTGAAATTTTTTAGATTATTTTTAAAATTCCAGTATAATTAACACAGTGGTGTGTTAGTTTCAGGTGTACAATATACAATATAGTGATTTAACAATTATATATATTACTCAGTGCTCATCATTACAAGTATACTCTTAATCCTCG
>NW_027530636.1:744609-801348 GCF_008692635.1 Crocuta crocuta
CAAGTATTTTCTTAATCCTCAAAAAAAATTTTTTTTTTTCTTTTTTTTTTTCGAAAAATTTTTTAATAAAAATTTTTAAATTTAAATGTTTAAATTTTTAAAAAAGGTTTATTTATTTATTTTGAGAGAAAGAGAGAGAGAGGCAGAGGGGGGGGGAAAGAGAATCCCAGGCAGGCTCTGCACTGATAGTGCAGTGCTCAACGTGGGGCTCCAGCCACAAACCAAGAGATCAAGACTTGAGCCAGAAACAAGGGTCGGATGCTTAACTGACTGAGACTCCCAGACACCCTGAAAAAATATTTTTAAATAAAAATTAATTTAACTACTTTGGATAACTTGAAGTTGAATTAAAAAATGATTGTCAAATATCGTGTTTGTGAGATAACTTTGGGGCAAAGTGGTGGAGGAATTATAAAAATATAGAGGACTCTGCACTCTGATTGCTTCAGGATGTGTTTCAGCTCCAAGAGCTTTGAAGAAACCCAAAGTGGAAATCAAATTTGATGCATTACATATGTGGCTTTTGTAGAAAGACCACTGAGACTCAGGAAAAGGCCTTGGCCCAAATTCAAAAGATTGGCAAATAAATCTCCTCTTTTAGTAGTTTAAGTTAAAATGGTTATGTTTATATATTTTTTAATAGATTCCCCGCTTTAACTGGCTTTTTTGATCAATCACTCCCTAGTGGTTGTATCAGATAAGATACATGCCTACATGTTGGGAACACAGGTCCACAGGGAGTACACTGGAATCACACTATATAAGCCTAAATAATTTAGCATTCTTTTTTTTTTAATGTTTTTTATTTATTTCTAGGAGAGAGAGAGAGACAGCGTGAGCAGGGGAGGGTCAGAGAGAGAGGGAGTCACAGACTGAAACAGGCTCCAGGCTCTGAGCTGGCAGTCAGCACAGAGCCCGACGCGGGGCTCGAACCCACGAACCGTGAGGTCATGACCTAAGCGAAAGTCGGACGCTTAACCGACTAAGCCACCCGGGCGCCCCAATAATTTAGCATTCTGATTTTCAGGAATGCCTCTCCTGGCTAAACAATATGTACCTGTAGCTTTCAGTTCCTCAGAGTGAGGCTGCAACTACTCCCAGACTAACTGATCCAGTATTTTGTTGCCACCCCTAATCAGCAAAGGCACACTGCTGCCTACTGAGGGCCAAGGGCAGCCTTTCAAGGCTTCTGCACAGATATCTGTGTGGGGGCTCCTCTCTGACTCTCACTTACTTTCACACTGCACGGTGTAGGTGTGGGCATCAGGACAAGTTGAGGAAGGAGATACATCTTCAGAGATGTGGGCCCTTCACCCGCTGCTTGTGAGTGGAAAGAGAAAACTCCATTAATAACAGGCATTTTATTGGAATGGGTTTGGGTAGAAATGGACATCTCTTCTGTATTTTCTTAGAAGACAGTGATCAGTTCTTTTATCTAATGGAAACGGTACAAAGTAGCCTTCATGCATGTTCCATTAACAAGAAACTAAGAGAAGAAATCTAAACCTATCAGCAGCTTTGTGGACAGGATAACAGCAAGCAGGCAAGAGCTGATATTTCAGGGTGAGCTGACCACATCAGGGTGACTTTTTGCTTGTTAAACTGTGCTTTTAGAGAGTGCACTTTTAAAAAAATTAAAGAGTGCACTTTTGTTAAATGGTAAGTCATGCAGAGAATGAGCAACACAAGAATTTTTTATAGACCTGGCTATAAATCACATAGAGTTGAGAGTTAACATTTCTCATACTCCATTCCTTCAGAAACCCTTTCTGCCTTCCCCAAGGCCCTTACCAAATTTGATCCTGTATCATAGTCATTTATTCACTCATATATTTCCATTGCTGGAAAGTAAGCTCCCTGAGGTCAGGATCCATCTCTGAGTCCCTGCATGGAGTGTAGCTGAGTCTGTAAGCACAAGGTAGATGCACAATTTATGTCTGTGGAGTGAATAAGTGAATGAGTGAATGAATGAAGTAAAGGTGGGGAAGCAACATAGATGGAGACTGGACTATAATTAACTTCCAAATTGCACCCACCAGACACTGAACTGCAAAAACAAATTCAGTATTTTAACAAAACAGTGTTTTAACAGAAGCAGTGCTTTGTCCCTTCCGGTAACCCATGCCAGTCACTAGCTGGGACTCAGGACCCTGGGGACCTCATCCACATCCCTTCCCCCATGTCAGAATGTGGTGCCGGAGAGAGGTTGGCAACTGCTAAGAAGTAAATAAGAGAAAAATTCCATGTAAAATGACCTCTCTTTTATATCTAATACTATTTACATTTCCCATAGGGAGACAAAAAGATAGCCTGATTAATTTCCATGGGGAATTTCTGTTATATGGAGCTTAAAAATAATTTTACTTATTTTTTCCTTTCACTTATAAGAGCAGTCTGGGCTTTAAAGATAATTAGGATGATATGTAATAACCTAAAAAGTTTATAAGCTCACCACCCAAGATCGCTGTAGTTAACATCTTCATATTAATTATTTCAACTTTTTCGGACTGCATCGTTTGATTTCATAAGTGGGATCACATGGTACATGCAACTTTATACGTATTGCCCTCTTTATCTAAACTATATTTTGAGGGGCACCTGGATGGCTCAGTGAGTTAAGTGTCCAACTTCAGCTCAGGTCATGATCTCGCGGTTCGTGGGTTCAAGCCCCTCATCAGGCTCTGTGCTGACAGCTAGCTCAGAGCTTGGAGCCTGTTTCAGATTCTGTGTCTCCCTCTCTCTCTGACCCTCCCTGCTCATACTGTCTCTCTCCCTCTCTCTCTCAGAAATAAATAACACATTAAAAATATTTTAAACTATATTTTGAGCATTTCTGTTGCCATCATATATATTTCTTGAAAACATATTTCAATAACTGCTGAATGTTCTGTCACATGAATATATCATAATGTATTTAACAATTCTTCTAAGCCTGGACATTGCGAATGGATACTCCCATTCAGAACATTTTTTTAGATGTGTACATTTACATAGTTTACAGAGCAAACTGGTTCTTTAAGTCTTCTTATGAAGGCAGCAATTCTTTGTGCTCTGCCTTTTGATCCTTTGAGGCTATCACTTTCTTTTAGCTGATTTTTTTAGAGTTTACCTCCATATTTTCCAATAATGTGCTTATATGAATACAACTTGTGTCTTCAGTTTTATGTGCTAATAGGTTTCTCTGAGGAAGATGAACATTTAACTCTCTTTCACCATCATACCTCCCAGCTCAGCCCTACTACACACATACATACTGCAGTTTCCCTCAATTCCTCTTTCCTATAACTCTGGTGAGGTTAGCATTCAGCATTTATATTACATTATTGTGTGCATGTAAATGCTGTTTACTACTAAGCCACAAAGAATACTGTGGTTACTTTTCCCTTTTGGCACTTCTTTTTCTTTCCCTGGAACTGAAATTTGTCCAGGATTCACAGAAGTCAAAAGAGAAAACTCAGAAGCAGCTGGGATTGCTGTGGGTCTGGGTGCCACATGTGAGCCAGCAGATGAGTGACAGTGTGTGTGAGCAGTGGCAGTTCTCGTTGGCCTGCACCCACCTTGCTAACATTCAAGTTAGGGCACTGCCCACTTTTTTATCCTCCAAATTTCATGCAAAATGTCACTTTGGCCATAGCTAATCTAGAATCATTCAGGAAGGGAATTCTGGGTGGCAGAGTTCCAACTCTGTGAAGTTGACCCAGTTCAAATGGAGGCCAGATGTCTTGAAGGAATACTACTTGTTCCAGTCTAGGCTGGTCATGCTCTATACTTGGTGTGCTGTTTCATCCTGGGATCACCTTCATCATCCAGGTGAGTCCTTTTGCCTTGTTTCTTTTTTAGACATCCTGTTTCCTAGAGCCATGATTTTCCTCTTTATTGGTTTATATTCTTGTTTCTGTTGATCACGTCATCAGAAGCACTTAGAGCACACCAAGAATTCAAAGGCCGTGAATGTTTTCAGATCTTCACTGTCTGACAATGTCTCCATTCTCCTCCCACTCTTAATCTGTGTTAGAAATTGTGTTCCTTAAGAATCCTAGGATCCAGTGTTGAAGTTGAGAAGTTCAAAGTCATTCTAATTTCTGGGCTTTGTATGCAATCTTTCTTTCTTTCTTTTTTTTTTTTTTAATTTTTTATGTCTTTATTTTATTCTGAGAGAGAGAGTGAGCGGGAGAGGGTCAGAGAGAGAGGGAGACACAGAATCCGAAGCAGGCTCCAGGCTCTGAGCTGTCAGCACAGAGCCCGACACGGGGCTTGAACCCATGGACCGTGAGATCGTGACCTGAGCCGAAGTCGGACGCTTAACCGACTGAGCCACCCAGACGTCCCTGTATGTAATCTTTCTTTTTGTTTGTTATCCTCTCTTGAAGCTTCCAGGATCTTCTTTGTTCCCCAAACTCTGTAATTTTGTGATGATATGTAGTTCAGCTTTCATCCAGTGTGTTGGGCATTCAGTGGGCTCTAATTTTATTACCAAGTTTCTTACTTTAATTTTCTCTGTTCTCTCTTTATGGAATATAGAATACCACATGGTTATTGGAGGTACTCAGGAACAGAGTCTTCCATTTTTCCCCCCTTTTCCTCTTCTATTTTCCTTTTGTTTGTTTGGTTGATTTTTGCCCTTTTTCTCTTCTACCTTCTGGAAAATTTCCTCAGTTTTAGTTCCAAATGCATGTATTGAGTTTTTAATTTCTGCTATCATTTCTTAATTTCCAAAAACTCTCCTTGTTCTCTAATTGCTCCTTACAAATTGTGTGTGCATGCTTGTGAAGGATTCTATTCTTTTCTCTTAAATGCTATGCCTTCTCTTATCCTTCAGTGGATATTAATGCTGGTGTCTTTTCATATTACTTTCTTGTGATTTTTGATTTGTCTGGTTTTGTCTGTATATTTCATATTTGAGGCTTTACTTGGTTATCTTTGTATTCTGCTCATATTTAAGAGTGGAAGATTAAAAATCTGACCAGAACCTTGGATATTTGTCAACATAAGGCTTTATCTTAGGGTGACACAGCAGAGCCATTTTACAGGACATTGACTTGTCAGAATCCTTTGGATTTTTCTTTGTCCTGAGAAGCATCTTGTTTCTTTCCTGGAGGGTACGAGCTTGACTGCCAGGGCACAAAGGCTGCCTGGTGTATCAACATTCTTACAGTCCTGTCTCCTTACAGACCCTCTCTCCACAGTGTCTGGCATTCGCGGTACAGGAACCTTCACAGAACAAACTGGGCTGTTCTGTCACCTCCTTCCACCCCCCCCTCACCTCGTGGCCATGCCTTGGCTTGCAGAGCAGTAGGAATGAAGGGGAAGGTGAGGACTTGGTTTCTTCAGTATTCTCTCCAACACTGCACGAAATGGAACATCACACCCCAAACTCCTATGTTTGGCCCCATCTTCGCCCTGGTTTCCCTATCACCAGAGTTGCCACCTTCCAAATCAGGTGGGAGTCATGCAGAGCAGAGTGAGCAGTGCCTAGCTTTTCCTGACACCAAGGATGCAGCTTTGGGGTATGGCAGGAGCCTTCTGGTGCACCCACTCACTCTGCAGCCTCCTCATGTCTTACTGTTGTCAAATATCTCATTCTCTCTGTCCTAAAGGGCTTGTGCCTTTTTGGAAATCCCTTTTCTGTCCATTTTGGTGAGGTCTGGAGGGAGCAAAGGTATGTATTCAAGTCAGTATTTTTAATAGGTACCATCTTTTCCTGGAATTCAAGGGCTCTTCATTCACAGGTAATTCACAAACATGACCCATCAAGGTACTGACTTAGCTCTAAGAGGCATATGTGCTGGTCTGGGATTAATACAGTGGTCTGATTCTTTTCTGCTTGAATACACACAAAGGTAACCCATCCTTCTCTTCATAAAAAATTTTTTTTTAGCTTCATTCAAAAGAGAGGAATTTTGTATACCAGGGTTTGGGTGGGGTGTCATTCTCTAAAATGCCAGTGATCATTGAAGAAGTGTCTAGTAGCTCCTTGCTAACAGCAGGGGTGAAAGGAGTTAGTTTGCTAGTGACTGCCTGACACTTTTTTGGCCCAGTTTGCATAACTCCAACCTAGTATCTCTGATACTTTCTCATCCATTGGCTAATTCACAAACTTTCTCTATCTCTAATACCATTAGTTTCTCTTTTTAAAAATATAATTTATTATCAAATTAGTTTCCATACAACACCCAGTGCTTATCCCAAGTGCCCTCCTCAATGCCTATCACCCACTTTCCCCTCTCCCCCACCCCCGCCAACAACCCTCAGTTTATTCTCTGTATTTAAGAGTCTCTTATGGTTTGCCTCGCTCCCTCTCTGTTTGTAACTTTTTCCCTCTTCCCTTCCTCCATGGTCTTCTGTTAAGTTTCTCAAGATTCACTTATAAATGAAAACATATGGTATCTATCTCTCTCTGACTGACTTATTTCACTTAGCATAATACCCTCCAATTCCATCCACATTGTTGCAAATGGTCAGATTTCATTCTTTCTCATTGCCAAGTAGTATTCCATCATATAGATAAACCACATCTTCTTGATCCATTTGTCAGTTGATGGACACTTAGGCTCTTTCCATGTTTTGGCTATTGTTGAAAATGCTGCTATGAACATTGGAGTACATGTGCCCTTATGCATCAGAACTCCTGTATCATTTGGATAAATTCCTAGCAGTGCTATTGCTGGGTCATAGGGAAGTTCTATTGTTAATTTTTTGAGGAACCTCCACACTGTTTTCCAGAGTGGCTGCACCAGTTTGCATTCCCATTAACAGTGCAAGAGGGTTTCCGTTTCTCCACATCCTTGCCAGAATCTAGATCTACTAATTTGTTCATTTTAGCCACTCTGACAGGTGTGAGGTGGTATCTCTGTGTTTTTGGTTTGTATTTCCCTGATGATGAGGGATGCTGAGCATTGTTTCATGTGTCTGTTGGCCATCTGGATGTCCTCTTTGGAAAAGTGTCTGTTCATATCTTCTGCCCACTTCTTCACTGGATTATTTGTTTTTCAGGTGTGGAGTTTGGTGCGTTCCTTACAGATTTTGGATACCAGCCCTTTATCTGATATGTCGTTTGCAACTATCTTTTCCCATTCCATTGGTTGCCTATTAGTTTTGTTGATTGTTTCCTTTGCTGTGCAGAAGCTGTTTATCTTGATGAGGTCCCAATAGTGCATTTTTGCTCTTGATTCCCTTGGTTTTGGAGATGTGTCAAGTAAGAAACTGCCGCGGTGGAGGTCAAGGAGGTTGTTTCCTGCTTTGTCCTCTAGGGTTTTGATGGTTTCGTGTCTCACATTCAGGTCTTTCATCCATTTCGAGTTTATTTTTGTGTATGGTGTGAGAAAGTGGTCTAGTTTCATTCTTCTGCATGTTGCTGTCCAGTTCTCCCAGCATCATTTGTTAAAGAGACTATCTTTTTCCCATTGGATACTCTTCCTGCATTGTCAAAAATTAGTTGGCTAAACACTTGTGGGTCCACTTCTGGGTTCTCTATTCTATTCCATTGCTCTATGTGTCTGTTTTTGTGTCAATACCGTACTGTCTTGATGATTACAGCTTTGTAGTAGAGGCTAAAGTCCGGGATTGTGATGCCTACTGCTTTGGTTTTCTTCTTTAATGCCATTAGTTTCTATCTCCTTCCTTGGGCAAGCAGTTCAATAAGGACATCCATTTTCTTCCCTACTCTGTATCAACTAGGGGATTCATCTCTGCAGACATGTCCTATCAGTCATCCAATTCATACTTGAAAAGTGAGATCAAATTCATAGCAGATTTTTCCAAAAATACCTTTCTTTTTATCATCAGCATGCAAATCATTTTTTAAATGTGATTTACTTTTTAGTTTAGCATTTTTTTCTTACATAAGCTGTCACTATGGGAGCCATAGATTTTCTTGATGATTAACTTTTACCTTTACAACGGACTTTTCTCAAGGAGCAAGTGGCTTGGGGTTTTGTTGCTTCCTTTTAGAAAACTTTAATGGAATCTTGTCAAAGAGGTAATTATAATAGTTAAGAGGTTCTATGCATCACTGTCAGTGTAATGATTTGTTGCCCTGGAGAAAGCACTTTTCTTACTTGAAAATGGGTGGTTCACTTTAGAGACACACCTGACCACTATGAGAAGTTAATGGGAGGCATCAGGATGCTTGGGTCACAGATGATTTAATAATGTACAAACACATCATTAGAAAAACAGAGTAGTGTGTGCTTCTGGCAACCTGGTGGTAAGGCAATTCTTTGACATACAGAGATGTCTATTTAAACATGTTTATATTGCAAAGTGCAGGGTAATCTCTTCCTAATCATTCTTAATGGCTTTTGTCTACTCCCATTTCTGGCTTGTTACTAGGTAAGGTTTGATGTTTCAAAGTCAGTTACAGTAATTTTGTTCTCCACTCTTGAACAACAGTGGAGCTATTCCAGTTCTGAGCTTACTAGGGAATATGAGAAGCCAACTAGAATTAAGATGTCTTAATGACAAAATTTGATATACATTGTTTATGGGCCAGCAAGACTTACAGCTTCACAAGAAGTTAATTTTTTTTAATAAGCTATTGGAATCATTTTCTTCTGCTAGATGATAAATGTCTTCAGCTCATGAAAATACAGCCTTTATTTTCAATGTGGCTGCTTCACAAAATGTAGATTAAGAGATAGAAACAAGGGTCGTGTATGGAAACAAGGTGAGACACCCATGCTGTGTTGAAGGCCATGTGGTAATAACTCACTTCGAAACCCTGATGTTAATGTGTTCTGAGACTGTGCGCCCCAGGCAAGGCCTTCCTATAGTTTTGATTCTTTTTCCTTTAGAGTTTGGGTCTCTTTTCTCAGCATCTATAGTCTATATAATTAAATAAGAGAGAAAACATTCATTGTTTAACAAAATAGTGGGATGATTTTATGAAATAGAAACGTGTCCTTGAGCCAATTTCTATTTTAGAAAGAGCTGGGGAATCCTTGGTAAACTTGCGCAAGAATAGGTGAACTTTGTACCTTGTGTAAGTGCCCAGGACTCTGAACCAAGTTAGAAACAGCATTGTATATTTTTTTAAATTTTTAAATATTTATTTATTTTTGAGAGAGAGAGAGAAAGAGAGAAAGAGAGAGAGGCAGAAAGAGAGGGAGACACAGAATCTGAAGCAGGTTCCAGGCTCTGAGCTATCAGCACAGAGCCCGACACGGGGCTCAAACTCACGAACTGTGAGATCATGACCTGAGCCAAAGTCGGGCACATAACTAAGCCATCCAGACAACCCCTCCCCCTTTTCTTTTTAAATTTAAAACCAAGCTAGTTAACATATAGTGTAATAGTGACTTCAGGAATAGAATTTAGTGAATCATCACTTATAACACCTAGTGCTCATCCCAACAAGTACCCTCCTTAATGCCCATCATCCATTTAGCCCATCCTCCCACCCAGCACGCCACCAGCAAACCTCAGTTTGTTCTCTGTATTTGAGAGTCTCTTATAGTTTGCCTCCCTCTGTCTTTTTAATCTTATTTTTGCTTCCCTTCCCCTGTGTTCATCTGTTTTGTTTCTTAAATTCCATATGAGTGAAATCATATGATATCTGTCTTTCTCTGACTGACTTATTTCAAATTGCATTGTTTCTGACAGGGTTCTCCAGCACCCAGAGTGTATCTGAGTCCCTCTCCCTGCATGCTCACATTCTCAGAGACCTTCTGTAGAGTGTTCAGGACAGCATGGGGGTGAAGGATGCAGGATGCAGAGAAAGACCAGGGCTCTGAATGCCAGTTCCAACAATGTGTGTGGTGCAGACTTGGGCAAGTTCCTTAGGGTCTGCTCTCCTTCCTCTCCTTTTAGACTAATAAAGACAGGAACAGAATTTGGGAAGTTGTGGGGAGCACATATGGACATGTGGAACAGAGCTGGGCCAGCTCACTGCTCAGAACCAAGGTCAGCTGATCACTTGACTCTTGGTTGGTTGATACCTAGACAATCTGAACATACATGAGTGAGAACAAGTGATGATGTAAAGCCAATGGGTTTTGGGGTGCCTTTTTATTCAGTATAATTGTGGTGATCTCTGGGACATACAATGGGAAAGTTAACTGTTATTTAACTCAAAATTAGTTAACTATTGTAGAAATGACACGTAATGAATGGCGTGGAAGCTCAAGTGTGAAGGGTGGTTTAGAGGTAGACCCAAGAGGTGAATCTGCTGTCTGGATTTCACTGCAAAGCTTGGTGTATGAAGATCTGGCTGTTCTGAATCTGCTGAGTGAGACTCTAACTTTTTTTTTTAAAGAGACCCTAATTTTCTTTTTCATCAATATGTATCTATATTGACTATGTTCTCTCTCTCTCTCCCTCAATCTCTCTCTTTTCTTTAATCAGCATAGAAAGGGCATTACTTTGTATTCACACCCAAGTGAAACCCTGCCTTTCTCTGATTACCAAAGGCTCTTTCTCTGAAGGATTGGTTAGAATTCAGATTCTGGAAGTGCCTTTTCTTCATCCATGCCCAGAGTATGTCACTATTTTTTTAATGTTGTGGAGGAAGCTGAGTGATTTACCCTCTTTGGTATAATCCTGAGGCTCCATGGAATCACTGGCTTGACATCTCAGCATGCTCTGTCCCTGCTGTCAGCTTCTGAGGTGGGGAGAAAAAGACAGAGAGAGAATGAGAGCAAGCATGTGTTCAGTAGAAGCAACAGACCCTGCAAATCCCAGGACAGCTGTGGCAGTGGTATTTCACCTTGCTATTGTCTGGCCTGGTTCTTCGACCTCCTGCCTCTTTTCTCAGGAGCTCTTGGGCAGATTTAGAGAAGCTCTTGTATGAAATGAAGGAAGGCCTTTGAAATGTCACCTCACCCAGTTTGGCTGAAGCTACTTTTCTGGTTGTTTGTTTTTCCCGTTCCTTTTATATGGTGATTATTTTATGGAGCAAAACTGGAAGATGAAGCCAGTGGATATTTTAGTAATGGAAATGTGACTGTCAGATGTGTAGTGCAGTCAGCCATCCATGAGGTGTGGCAAACAAACCCAGAGGGTGTTGGTCCATCCTTAGGAGCAGAGACTGCTCAGTCTGGAAGGGGGTGAGACACCTATCTCACTAGGACTAGACACCTATTCTTGCTAGGACTGAGCATGATATTCCCATTATTGTGTGTGTGCTGTCTTTGCCTTTAAGATAATCATGCTGAGGGGCGCCTGGGTGGCTTAGTCGGTTGAGCGTCCGACTTTCGCTTGGGTCATGATCTCGCGGTTCGTGGGTTCGGGCCCCGCGTCGGGCTCTGTGCTGACTGCCAGCTCAGAGGCTGGAGCCTGTTTCAGTCTGTGATTCCCTCTCTCTCTGACCCTCCCCTGCTCACGCTCTCTCTCTCTCTTCTGGAAATAAATAAAACATTAAAAAAAAAAATAATCATGCTGAATTTTGCTCGAGGGGTGGAAGTGGTGGCTGAGGCATTCTAGTGAAAATGGCAAGGAGATACATCCCTGACTGCCACATCTCACAGATGCCTCATTAATTTAGTGAAGGTAATGATGCTTGTTGTTTAGAGAAGAGCATTTGCACTAGTGATGGTTTTCTTAAAATCAGACCGCTGCTTCAGGATTAGAATCAACGAAAGGTCAGAATTAGCAGATTAGGCCATCTTGTCAGTTTGTAACTTAAAGTAAAATATTGCCGTGTAGAGACTTAACATGAAGACTGGTATTACAAGGGTAAAGAATTATCCTTATTTTCCTATTAACTAGCTTCTTCCCAAAGGGAGAAAGTACTTTTCACTGGCAAACAGATCAAGGAATGGAGATTCTCAAAGGAGGATAGAAGGAATCAGGAACAAAACTGAAAAATTACTTTGTCGAGGCCTTAGCCCCTCAGAACAGCCTGCCACCTGCTAACTGGCCTCCTGCACACACTGTGACCCTTAATCCATACCCGTCCTGAGCCAGAGTGGTCTTCTTCCAATACAGACTCATGCCATCCTTCTCCCTACCCACCCTCCTGAAGAAAGGCTCAGGAGGCTTCCTATTACCCTGGGAGCCATTTTTGTCTCTGCCTCTGAAACCCATCTAGATCTGGCTGCTCACCATGCACCATTATTATACATGCTCCCACCCTCCATTCTAGCCACACCCTTCAGTTCCTCTCCCACCCCCCACAGCACATTCTCTCCCATCTGTCTGCACCACACCTCTCCACTCTTCAGTTATTAACTACAACTTATCCTTTAGGAACTGGCTCAGCTATGATGTTACTTCATGCAGGAGTACTTGATATTCGATCCCATACTTGATAGTGGAACTATCCCAGGCCCTCTAGTCAGGCTCCCCTGTTATAAACATGTACACCACTTGCCACATACGGAGTTACGTATTTGTTTATTTAAGTTTTCTCCCAATAAACTCTATCACTATCTCTAAGGATAGCAGAGTTTTACTCACTCACCATTGATTGGGACCCTAGCACTGGAATGGTGTTGACACATAGCATGTCCTCAATATCTATGGAACAGATGGAAAAGGGAATTTAGTTTAAAATGCACTTAGAACATAGGATTGTTGTCACAGACTCATATGTTCTAGATCAGATCCTTCCTCAGGGAAAGGATGTAGCATCCAGGTTATCTTTTCCAGGAAGAGTCTTTTCTGTGGTCAGACACAAGCCAGTGATTTTTGACTCACTGGTCTTTGCCAATATGCAATTTCTATTTAGGTTCATAGTGATTTAAAAAGAATCAATCTCTTACTCATTTGTCTCTCCATCCATCTCCCTCTTAACTATCTGTTGAACAAACTGATGGCATCTGGCTTATTCAGCCATATGATAATAAAAGCCTGGGGTTCTATATTTTGTTACTGAGCTTGGTCCCTAGACAAGTGGTTCTTTATAATCAATATAGTTCTGAAATCATCTAAATCAACATGGGCCATGTCTTTATCTCCAGTGACAGAGCTCTGAGGGTCACCTGCTCTAAGCAAGTATTTACAGAGTGAAGGGAAAACAGGTGGTAAAGAAACAAAAGTGGGCATTTGGGGGCTGTGTGTTCAATGGAGTAATGATGTTTGAACAGGGAACCATTTGGGACATGTTTTTACACTACTTTTCTTGTGATTTGTTCATTTTCTTTCATGACCTCTTCACTGTGAATACTGTGAAGGGGCTTCTGAAGGGAGGCATGATGTGCTAGAAAGATGTGGAAGCATATGAAGGACCATTTGCAAAACAACAAAGGAAGCCATAGGCAGTGAACACAGGCAGAGTAAATAGCAGAGACGCTGCCAGCACACTGTTCAAAGACTGGCCATTCGGGGAACATCGGAGAAGACAAGCCACCACAAGAAGCCTGTAATAACTTTTCCCACAGTTTATGAAACAAGCAGAGATCAAATGAAGGGGGTCAGGGTTAGACTTTCCGGTAACAGCCTCACATTTGGACAGCCTTCTCTAGAGGATGTCAGATGAGGGTTCCAGAGATTAGGGTTAGTTTTAGCGAAAGCAAAGAAGAAAAACCTTCAGGGTTGTAGATTCCAGTGTGAATGACACAGTTATTCAGTGAGCTCTGCTACAGGTGCAGACAGAGTATATCACAACTGAACGATGTCCCTGGATAGGGAGAAGAAGCCCAACTATGAGGTGGATTAACTGTGGGAAATTCGTAAATTGAGACAGCACCACTGGGCAGTCAGGGCACCTAGTTGAGACAAACACAGGCTTTCTTTATGAGTAATATCCACAACAGAGAGGGTGTTTAGTTTTAACAGTTAAGGCATATATATATATATAAACCTATGTGGTCTGCAAGAGGCAATTCACAAAGGGGAAATCTGGGCATTGAGAGGGTAGATTTCTTGTTGGGGGGATATGGTGGCAGAAATGTTCAGTGACAGCCCAGAGGACCCCAATTGTCAAGGTGGGAGAAGCCACAGGGAGCGTCACCCCCAGCCTGACTCCCAGTCTCAGGGGTGCACCTATATATCCAATTGGCTCATGCTTTCTGCCTCTGAAAGCAGGAACCATTTCAAGTCTTTTCAGATCCCTTTTCCAGAAAAAGGGACAAAACCAGGAAGTGGTGTAGAGGGATCTATGGCAGAGATACAGAGTCCTGAAGAAGATGGAATAAGGGAGATGCATGTGAGCTATTTATGAATGGGGCAATGTGATTAGTGCTTGTCAAGCAATAAGTGACACAGTCCTGAGTGTATTTGTGTGAGAAATGATGGCAAAGAAGGGCTCTGCTTAGCGAATGTATCCAGGCACCAGACAGAGATTTATGGGCCTGAGGACGTCGAGAAGATGGGCGGGAGGGGATACAGCAAGAGGGTGTTAGGGATGGAGGAAGAGGAAGCAGACGTGAGGACAATTGGCCTCTCTGGTAGCTAATCATTTGCCAGCAATGACCCAGGCAACAAGGGCGTGTGTGTAGACCCACCAAGGACTGGTGGCCTTTATTGCACAGTTGGGCAGTGGGCAGCACCCCAAGGTTTAGTAAAAAGGGGGGCTGCAGAAGCAGCTAAGTAGGTGTTTGGGAATCCAAATGAAGTCACTTTAAAGATGATCTCTCCTTCCTAATGAGAAGGGGCTTTGTAAGGACATGACTTTCACATCTCTGGGGATTAAGAAGTGTTCTGGATGTCGAAATGGACCCTGGGGCCAAGCAGGAGTTTGTCTTAGGATCAACCATGGCATGTGACTCTTACACAAGCGTCCGTTTGGCCTGCACAGAGGCTTATGCATTTCGAAAGCTTTCTGGAAACAGTGGAACCGAGCTGTGGGCCCTGGCTTGCCTGCTGTGTCTGGCACTGACCAGCACTGTGCTCCAGGTCAGGAGGCCAGCGCTCCAGCCACCACTCCTGCTGACACCGCTAGGCTCTCACCACACTGAGCCCCTCCACCTTCGCCCCTCCACCTTCACCCCTCCACCCTTCAGCCTTGCCACAGGAGATGGGGAAAAGGACCAGAAGTCCAGCCATGGTGCCCTGAGGTGATGCTGATAGCTGCAGGTTATCTCTGGGGATCACCAACACTAGGATCAGAATGGACTTTCAGTTCTGCTTCTTTCCTTTTCCCAAATGAAACATCTGGATGCTCAGGGGCTCTGTTCCTCCCCAACCTGACCTTTACAGACTGACTTTTTGTTTATCATGCAAGAATCAATGGTTTAAAACAGAGGCGTGTGCTGGTGCCCACCTTGTCTGTGAGCATCCTCTGGGGAAAAGTGATGACTGCCCTTGGGCATCAGATTGTGTCCACGCTGTTCACCTGTGCACGGCATCACCCATTGGCCAGGTGTCTCTGTGGAGTGGGTGCTAACCAAGGTGCATTTTCCAGATCATTAATGGTTCAAACCTTTGCATTGTAAAATCTTTAAAAAATCACTGTTTTTCATGAGCACCTTTATGCTATATACAAATACTTCTGTGCTTTTCTAAGCAGAAAATATATAACGTAATTCATCTTTTTATGATGACTCAGGAATATCATTTTATCATTATAATCACCAATTACTGCACTATTCTAAGTTAGCAGCAATGCCCCAAGGATCTACAGAACTTACAGAACTGCTGTCACTTACAATGAATGACCCCAAACCTCAGTGACCAAGAAATCTAGAAAACAGGACAATTAGACAGTGTTTTTTAAAAATTGCTCTTCTACTTACAACAGTAAAACATGTTCATTGCAGAAAATTGTTATGTACAAAATAATAAAAGAAAAAATAAAGTCACTGAAATGAGATTTAAAATAGCTTTTTGCTGCCAGACATTCCTGCCACTATTTTGCTGATGTCTGCTGGTACCACTGTTAGAATTCTGCTTCTACCTAGTGATTCTCATCTCTCCTCAAGATTACATGCCTATACTTTGTGACCACTGCTTTTACTTCTGGGTAGAACAGGTTTGTGGTTTCTAGAAGATAAGATAAATGTTATCATAAAAATTTTTCTATACCCTTATTCAAGAAGAAGATAAAATTGGGGCAATTTATAAACTGTATCTTACAAATAATGTTTGTCAGTTTAAGGCTGTAAAAAGCTGGTGACATTGGCTAATAGTCCTTAATCTCTTTGAATTTTTAATAGCTACTCTCAAAAACTTCAAAAATTTGCAGGTCGATTCTAGAATAGATGGTGTCAGGGTATTTTGCTGTAACAAAATTTTTGCTATAACAAAACACCATTGACTGGGTGGCTTAAGCAACAAAAATTGATTTCTCCAGATCTAGGGGCTGGAGGCCTAAGATCAAGATGCTGGCTGATTTATTTCTGGTGAGGGCCCTTTTCCTGGTTTGCAGATGGCCTCTTCCTCCTTATGTCCTCTGTAGCAGAGAGAGGAAGCAAAGTCTTCCATGTCTTTTCTTATAGGGGTCCTAATCCCATTACAAGGGTACCACACTCCTCACTTACATACCTCTCAAGCATCCCAACTCCAAACACCATCACACAGGGGATTAGGCTTCCACATGTGAACTTTGGGGGGACACAAACATTCAGTCTATAGTACTCCTGTGTTATGTGAAAGTCACCCAGTTAGAGCTTTATGCTGAGATTCTGGTGGCCACATGGTTAATTCCCAGATTTATAGCTTCCCACAGTCTATCTGGGACAGTCCCAGTGGATACCTCCTGTCTAGGCATAATTGTTACTGTAGCCCCACCACCCTCCCAAAGGCCCTGATTGTCACATTCTGGCTCCAGGCCACATTCCTGCTCTGGTGGGGATACTCCCAGTGCCTGCTAGTCCAGAGCTGAGCAGAAGAGAGGGAGGTGAGTGTGTACAATGTACTTTCCAGGCCTGGAAAACAGTTGAGAAGGATTCAGGATGTGAAAGAAAGCATATTTTTCTCAATGGCCAATTTTTGCATGTCTGAGGTATTGACTGTCCCCTCAGTCTCCTCTTACCTTTGAGGCAAGGTGAAAGAAGATTAGTCAGCCATCATGGTCTCCCGGCTCTGAGGGGCAATGAATAACTGAATAAATCATGCAATTAAGTGGAGAAAATATATCCTTAAAAGTTAGAGCCCTTTAGCCTGGGAGGAAGGTCAGAATGGCCCCTCTCATTCATATTTCATGATAGCACTTAGTTCAGAGATGCCAATTACTTTTTAAAATTATTAAAAGAGATTAATGTCAAGAAAAAAATAGAGCCAGTCATATCAAACCACACATATTTCTGTTTTTATATCCATTGTTATCTTTATGTGTGCCTTCTTTTCTCGGCCTTTTGGCTAAGATCAAGTGTATGTGTGCCTTCTGTAGTTGCAATATTTTTATTTAACTCCTGCTTCTGTATAGTTTCTTAACTGTTCCCTGTGTGTTACCCACACTGCTGGACGTGCTCCCGTTTGGGGCACTGCAATGCTCTCCTGGACCCCACCCAGAGCCTGGACATCCTGTTTCTTTGCAGGGGCTTCAAGGGGGAGCTGTTGAAGCTCCAAGGAAAGGTTGGATTTTGAAGACAAGAGTAATTTTCCTCCTTTGAAGGCAGTGTGAAACTGAGGAAGCCCAGGGAGACTTAAACCAAGAGGGTAGGGATCTAAAATTGCCCCCACCTCCTCATTCCTGAGCCTCATTTGCGGGGTTATGAGGGATTGTTTTGGACGAACATCTTAAATGAAACGGTGCTGTGCAAATGTTGCTTGTTACTCTGCCAGGGAATCCAAAGTGAGAATTAGGCCAGGAACAAGGCCCAGGAAAGGGGTATGTTAGATGAGGCTGGCCCTCCTGCCATGCATGGTCACCTCCCTGCCATTCGCCTTCTTTCTCCCCCCAGATGCCTGACTTGCCTGACTCCTACCTGCCCCGTCTCTTCCAGAACTGCCACTCATGGAGCACTCCTGCAAGAGGGCACTGATGTCTGTTCTCCAGATTAAAATGTATGTCTTGCCAATGCAAGGAAGAGCCAACTGTCAGAGCTCAAGACTTCCTGGTGACATTTAAAAACGCATTGTTGAATATTGATTGATAAGCTATTAGTGATACCTGAGCCTCATGGCTATCAGAAAGTGTGAAGTCAATGCTGAGCCATAATAGACAGTATGGCAATTTAGCTCTGCTCAAAGGATGCTGGCCCTTCCAGCACTACCAAAAAGTGTTCCCCACCGCCCCCTGCTTTTCCAGTTGATGGATGGCATGTCCCCACATGCCATCTTCTGTCCTCCTGCACAGTGACTCACTTGTGACCGGCATGCTGGAATGGAGGCGTGGGGTTCAGTGAGTCAGCATTTCAATGCTTCTGAGCCCCTTCTCCATTGTCCTCTTCCATAGCCCAAGAACCTTGACCCCAATGTCCAGGATAAAAAAACTCTCTAAACTTTTTATTCCACACACACTGAAGGGTATCAGGCATTGGCAATGGACAATGCTTTCAAATGAGTAGCTAAAGTAAAATAGTGCAATTCTGCCCGCTCTTCTGTACACAAATACACAGAATCTTTGACCCTGAGCCTAATGCATAGGACAGATGTTAGAAGTCATTCAGCTCAACTTTGCTTCTGTTAGGGCCCTTGAGACTCTTGTGGCTCCCTGGGTATGTGAGGGTAAACAGTGTACAGATGTGAAATCATTTGGGTTTTACTGCTTTAGTGCAATTGTTTTATTTATTCCAAAAGGAAGGTTTAAGGTAGTATTACTGGTAATAGGGCATCTGGACCCCCTTTTCAACGGAGACATAATTGACATATAACATTGTATTAGTTTCAGGTGTACAACCCTTCAGCCCTTGTGTTAAGGCCGAGTCCCATGAAGTCCTTCCCGGCCTCCGCCCCACGTGGTTGCAGGTTCTGGGGCCCCGATGTTCACCACTGGCAGCCCTCTCTGTGCCTTCTGGTTGCCTTCTGTGACTCTTGCTTCATAAAGTTCAGAAGGAACAATGGGGAAGAGGAAGTTGTTGTTGTTGTTGTTGTTTTTACAAATAGTTTATTGTCAAGTTGGTTTCCATACAACACCCAATGCTCATCCTCACAAGTGCCCTCCTCCATCCCCATCACTCCCCCCCCCCACACCCATCAGTCCTCAGTTTGTTCTCAGCATTCAAGAGTCTTTCATGGTTTGCCTCAGGGAGAGGGAGTTTTTAAGTGGGTGAAACTTTGTCAAAATGAGGAAGTGGTGGGGTGACTTTATTACAGGTGGGAAAATGTGTGGTGAATGTGAGTAACGGTAGTGCCACCTCCCACGGTTGTATCTCCTTCCCTGAAATGTTAGTGAGGGGGAACTCAGACACTCCTATGAAGAAAGCAGTTCAGTGTGTGATCCTCCTTTTGAGAGAGGAAAACTGGCCCCTCCAGACAGTTTAAAGAGGAAACTCTATAGCAGGTCTATCCCTGTGGATCTAACTTTGTGGCACCGACCCCATAAGCAGAGCAAGGGCGACCTGGGGTGGGGAGTGGGAAGCAGGCCGGCCCAGGCATGCTCTCCCTGCATGTCTCTCCTCTCCTGTCTTCACTAAGGGTCCCATGACAGCCGTGTTCCCATCACATGTCTCCTTCCCTCCGTAGGCCAGTCTCCAGCTGTGTGCATAGGTCCGCGGTGACCATCACACACTGAGAGGCAGTGCTCTCGGTGATGAATGTGGGACGTCCTAGCCTGATGTGGTGACATCATAGCCTTCATGAGCAGGCTCTTCTTTTACTCACAGGCAGGATATTCCTGCCAAAGAGATACTGACAGCCCTCTTGACAATGATGCTGGTTGCCATCTCTATTCATTGATTCATTCATTTGCTCACTCAGGAAACATTTCTTGAGTGGCTATTTGAGTGTGTGCAGGTATCTCAGATTTCCTACCTTTAGACATTTTTTTTAAAGTTTTATTGAGAGAGGGAGAGAGAGAGAGAGAGAGACAGAGACAGAGACAGAGACAGAGAGAGAGAACAAGAGCAGGGGAGGGACAGAGAGAGAGGGAGAGACAAAATCCTAACCATTCTTGGAGGCTTCCAGGCCATTAGTGCAAAACCCGACATGGGGTTCGAAGTCACAAACTGAACCGTAAGATCATGACCTGAGCTGAGATCGAGGACTGGAGGGACACTTAGGTGGTTCGGTGGGTTGGGCTTCTGGCTTTGACTCAGGTCATGATCTCATAGTTCTTGGGTTGAGCCCCAAGTCGGTAGCCCCTGCTTGGGATTCTCTCTCTCTTTCTCTGCCACTCCCCTGCCTTGCTTGTGCTTTCTCTCTCAAAATAAATAAATCAACTTAAAAACTTTTTTAAAAAAAGGAACTGGATGCTTAACTGACTGAGCAATGCAGGTACCCCTAGACATCTTTCTTTAAAGAGAATTTTCTGTCTCTGCCTTTTGCTTGCTACCTTGGACTGTCCTGCCTGTGCAAAGAGTTCCAAATTGTCCTGGATTCAAGAGCTTCTCAGACTGATCTGCAGCCTGCGTGTCCAGCCTTAATCTCAAACCACACATCCACAACAAATTGGTTCAGTGCTCCCTACTGTAGTTTAGTGCTTTTGCTTCAACCTTTTCCCCCAGGCAGCTCTACCCCCTCTCTAATCAAATTATGGTTCGCTATTAAAATTCTTTAAATTTCTAAAGTGGATTTCACATAAAAAAGCATGTCTTTGTATATTATTGGAAAAGTTATTTTTAAGTTAAGAGGTATGTGGTAATAACACCTAACTCAGTGCCTAGTGCATGGTAGGTAAGCAATAAATATTAGCTGAATGAATGAGTTAGTGAGTGAAATAGGCCCATCTGCTGAAGGGGAGGGATGCCTGAGGAGGAAAGGGATTGGCTAGACAGGCGATAGAGCATGGGAAGGAGAAGGCTCACATAAGAAGGATTTTCCATGAGCATGTAGCACCATCCTGAGGTCCCAGTGTGCTCAGATTCCTGGACCATTTGGTTTAGATACACAATGTGTTATCCACTTTCTGCCCCTTGACAGTTTTGAAACTTCCCCAAGACCTGATTTTTTCCTTTGTAAAATGGTTTGACAAACAGTATGCATACTAATAACTAGTATGTGACTAATATGTATACCAATATGTTAGACATATATATAGTCATTAGTAGGATCTGTGCCATTTGTTTTACTGGTCACTGATGACCAGAGAGCTAAAGGGTGTGGAAGCCCTTTGTGACGATGTTCACGTCTAAATAATTATTATGACTACCCAACCACAGTAATTGACTGCTGTGGGTCCCAGTACTTCTGCCTTAGTTGGATTTGCTCAGAGTGCATGGGGCAGGCCTCCTCTCTGTTTGTTCCCTTGACTGGCTCCAAGATCTGACCCAGTCCAGCAGTCAGTAAACATAGAGGAGGGATGCATAGCCCCAAGCTGCCATGATCTTCTGGTAGTTTCCACTGCAGACTCACATCCGACTCAGCTGAGTGGTACCAGGTGGCTGAAAAGGAGCATTGCCCCAGTGCTGCTGGCGTGGTGCCTGGGCTCCAGGCCCGTGGGGGTAGACAGACGGAAACGTGGGGCAGCGCTGCCCTTTACACCCCCAGTTAACAGAACCCTCCTCCCTCTATGGGTTTTCTTCAGCAACCAAGCTTTTATTTTTGCTTTCTTTCAACATGAAAGCTGTGCTCACCCCCGGTTCCCTCCCTCTCCCTCAGCCCTACCACATCCGTTCACTCTCTTTGACCTTGTGCCAAAAACTCTATTTCTTAATGCTCAGCTGCCCTCCATCTCATTTGCTCACCGTGTTTCAGGCACTGTAAGTTCTTGGTGTTCAAACCCCCTGAGGTTACGTAAACAGTACTTGGAGCTGATCCTCTTACTCTTTCTTTAGAGCTTTGTTTTCAGATTCATTAGGGACTTCTTTCTACGTATAATTACCACCATTCTGTTTTGAACACTGCCCACCTTTCTCCTGTTTTGTTAAAAAGTCAAAAATCTTCTGAGATTGCTTTTACTTTATTAACTGCTTGTACATCAATCTTGCTGATCCCATTTCAAGAGATTTTCCAAAGTAAACTTCTGTGTATAGCTATTTTTCTGCCCATGACCTCCTTTTGTATGAAGGTGAAATAAGACAGAAGGGAAGGATTAGAACTGAAGAGCCCATCCTCCAAGCACTGTGTCTGCCAGCCAACACTGTGCCTGCTGTCCACAGCCCCGTCTTGTAAAACTTACCTGCAGTGAAATCAACTACATGGATGTGGGGCTCTTCTGTAGTTCCTATGACTTTTATCCCATATCGTGCACTCTTTTCTTTCTGTGTCCCACTCCATTAAGGAGGTTCCATCCTCCCTGTGATGCCATTTCATCCAGCTGAGACCAGAGGCCCGGCCGACAGGACTTGTCTTCTGGGCTGCCATCTGTGGGCCACCTCCTGGCTCAGGCAGCTGGTTTAAATGAAACTCAAATTGTGATCATCAAGCATTTGATTAAAGGTAACATTGATTAGAAATCACAGGTCAGAATGGAAAATTAATTTCTCTCTGGTTGCAGGTGCACATGCTAATGAGCAATCTACCTAATTCCATGATGGAGCCTGCTAATTCTGTGGGCTTCAGGGGGAGCTCTACACATGCCATTTGGAGCCAAAGCTGTACCATATGTGACCAAGAGTTTTCCCTTGATCCAAAAAGAGGCTTCATATTTAACTTATGTCGTAGAAGGGTGACATAGAAATTCTCTCTAAGCTCTTAGAAGCTGAACATGTGACATTGTCTGTAGGAAATACATTTCCTTTAGATTGGCCATCAGGCCTCAGTTTCATCTGTTCAATGAATTCAACCATGACCTCTCACATTTAGTCATTCATCAATCAGGCGCTTCCTTCTCTAGGAATAGCTTCCCTAGGACAGAATCATGCAGATGCTATGGGCTGTGGATGGGACCTGTCCATTTTAATTTTTAATGTAGCCTAGCTCATTTCTGTGAGCTCAGATTTGATTACTCCATTTCCAAGACTGTCCTTGCAAAACGGAACCACTGTGGGGGATCAGGCGCTATGGCCCTGCCACTTCTGGTTCAGGCCTGCTCTAGAAGGCAGGTGCAGGTAGGGGCCTAGGGCCCCATGGGAGCTGTTTCCTGTTCTCTGTCTCTAGAGGGAGTAAACTGTAGAGAAGAATGATATTGGAGTCCAGGGAACAAGGACACAGGGAAGGGGGACCTGGAACATTGGGGGGCCAAGCAGAGGGCTCATGAAAAGATGGTCTGGAGTAAGAAGAGTGAAGAAAGTAGCAAGCCAGCAGACAGGATGAGGTCCCAGCAGAGCAAAAGAAAGCATGCTTGCTGAAGCTGGGTAAGCATATTCTCAACATTCCTCCCCTGCCCAGTTTCATGTATTTCACTGAGCCAGAGCCAGGCCAGATGGCCCTCAACCCTGCCACACTGTCCTCCCAAATACATTGTAGTATCTTGTTTGTTGTGTCAGGGCCTTCTGGGAAGAACTGACAACTGTGGTTACTTGGGCTCATTCTTGGCCCATATTTTATTGTTGTTTTTTTTTTAATGTTTATTTATTTTTGAAAGAGAGAGGGAATGGGAGAGGGACAGAGAGAGAGGGAGACACAGAATCTGAAGCAGGGTCCAGGCTCTGAGCTGTCAGCACAGAGCCCATCATGGGGCTTGAACTCATGAACCGTGAGATCATGACATGAGCCGAAGTCAGACACTCAACCGACTGAACCACCCAGGTGCCCCTCTTGGCCCATGTTAAGCAGCTGAGGAGTCATTCTCAAAACCAGCAGAGGTTTAGGTAAAACCACCTCTCTGTAGATCACACTGTTAACAGCCAATAAACAGTACTTGTTAATGATTGCTCAGAAGCCTGCTCATGAGAAGAGGGCATAAAAATGAAAAGGCAGGGGCACCTGGGTAGCTCAGTCAGTTAAGCATCTGACTTCGGCTCTGGTCATGATCTTGCAGTTTATGTGTTTATGCCCCACATCGGGTTCTGTGCTGGCAGCTCAGAGCCTGGAGTCTCTTTCAGATTCTGTGTCTCCCTCTCTCTCTGCCCCTTCCCCACTCATGCTCTGTCTTGAAAGTAAATAAACTATTAAAAATTTAAAAAAAAAAAGGAAAATGAAAAGGCATGGGAAAAATGACTGAAAAGTAAAGAGAAACATTTAAAGAAGGCAGACGGTGGCGTGAGAATAGTTAGGTGAGTCTGAAACTTGTTAGAGGCTGTTAGCCTGGGTTTTCATAGAGTTTCTTTGCCAAACAACTTCCCTAAATCAGACTCTCCAGAGAAGCTGGCTTGGGTTGGCACATGTCTGTTTCTTGTAAGAAAAGCAGTTTTGTAGGAACATGGAATAATTTGTACCATTAGGGGACCTCAGTCTTTTAAGGTATGATGGTCATCTTTTTTCTCACCTTTTCACCACTTTTAATAG
The DNA here is from genome assembly GCF_008692635.1 of Crocuta crocuta. Classification (NCBI taxonomy): domain Eukaryota; kingdom Metazoa; phylum Chordata; class Mammalia; order Carnivora; family Hyaenidae; genus Crocuta; species Crocuta crocuta. The sequence continues at coordinate 768,856 of NW_027530636.1, forward strand.
TGAAATCTAACTAGCTAGTGTATGAGAAAGTGCATTAAAACATGAGTGTTGACTTCTAGTTCTTTCCAGATGGACTAGTCCCATTCTTCACAAGCTCTTCTTCGTACACCCCCACAGCCTGATCATAACACGACAGACAAGCAAAGGAAGACTCTGAAAAGTGGAAAAAAGAAGGCAGAAAGCCCTAGAGATCTCAGGACATAAAGAATTACATGATACTGAGTTCCTCGTGTTACTTGATCACTCCCACATATTCTGGACAGGGTACTGCAGAAGCCTTCAACCAGAAATCACTGACGGGCACAGACAAAAAGGCTCTAAGAAAAGCCTGTTTCTCTGGTCAAAAGACAGGGGAAAAGGTGGCCTAAAAACAAAAGGAAATATTTTTTTCAATATCCACCTACTCCAACCAAACACTAGTGGGATGGACAGGGAAGGCCCAGCCCCACTTGTACTTGTTCTACCAGCAGAAGTTGGCTGAGCTACTTCTACTCCACACTCCACTGGTGTGGACACCTGAGCTGGGAGCTGGGAGGTGGGAGCTGGGAGCTAATCCTCTATCCGCTGGCAGAGCCAATCCAAATAGGATAAACAGAAAGAAATCATAAACTCCTTAACATGAAGATTACATCTATGACCATACACAAAAAATTCAAAATGGATGAAAGATCTTAAACATGAGACAGGAAACCATCAAAATCCCAGGGGAAAACACAGACAGTAACCTCTTTGATCTCAGCTGGAGCAACTTCTTACTAGACATGTCGCTGGAAGATAGGGAAACAAAAGTAAAGCTATTGGGATTTCATCAGAATAAAAAGCTTCTGCACAGTGAAGGAAACAATCAACAAAACTAAAAGGCAACCTACCGAATGGGAGAAGATATTTGCAAATGACGTATCGGATTAAAGGCCAGTATCAAATATTACACGATACATTGTTAATTAACTTGAATTTAAATAAAAATTTGGAAGAAAAAATTGAAGAAAAATTCGACTCATAAAAAATTATTTTTTCAGATTTCAAAGGACACAGAAATTTATGAAGGATAGTATTTAAAAAATGCAAAATTACATGTATGAAAACCAAAAATGAAGAAAAATATGAAAGAATCAGAAAAACTATGACTTACTTAAAAGAACATTTCTTCAAGTGAGAGTAGATTTCTCATTTAAAACCATGGAAGCCACAAGTAAGAGAGGCATACATTTTTCAGGTATTGAAAGAAAAGAACTGTTAACCATAAAACCTGTGCTCAGCAAAAATATCCTTCAGGAATGAAGGGGAAATTAGTGATTCTCCTATGAAGGAAACCATAAAAACTTTGTCACCAACTTAGAAGAAGTGGGTCAATTCCTAGAAAACCAAATAACTAAATTCAAACAGGGTGAAATAGACAACCTGAATACTTCTATAACTATTTAAATTGTAAGTAAAAAGCTTTTAAAAAGGAAATCTTCAGGTGAAAATATTTAAGAAGAATTAACACCAGTTTTACACAATCCATCTCAGAAAGTCAAAGAAGAGAGAACATTTCTCAACTTACTTTATGAGGTTAGTATTATCCTGATATCAAAACCAGAGAAAGATAGTACAAAAGAATAAATAAAAAAGAAAGAGAAGATAGTCACCAACAAAACTTTAGTAAATAAAACCACTAAATAGAATAATAGAAAAGACTAATGCAATGAGACAAAATGGGATTTATCTCAGGTAGGCAAGGCTAGTTCAATATTCAAAAGTCAATCAATGTAATTTGCACGCTGACATACTAAAGAATACAAAGTATATGATTATATCAACTGATGCATTAAAGAACCATTTGATACAATCCTACACTAATTCACAGTGAAAGCTCTCAGCAAAACAGGAATAGAGGGAGCTTCAAAAAATCTACAGATAACATCATACTTAATGGTAGAAGACTGAACGCTCCCCTTCCCTCCCAGGACTGGAACAAATACAAGGGTGTCTTCTCTCATCACACTGATCAGTTGATCAGTAAGTTGGATGCAATTTTTATTGGAATCCCAGCAAGGAGTTTTGTAGTCACAGAGAAGTTTATCCCAAAATTTATATGGAAAGGCACAGGCAATAGAATATGTAAGACCATTTTGAAAAAGAAGAATAAAGTGAGTCCATTTATCTTACTATCTGGGTACAGAAATCAAGAGTGTGGTATTGGCAGCATGACAGACACATAGATCAACGCCCAGAACAGACAGCCCAGATGATAGACCCACACACATATGCTCAGCTGATCTTTGTCAAAGGTACAAAAGCAGTATAATGGAGGAAGGGTAGCTTTTTCAACTAATGGTTCTGGGAAGGCTGGACATCTGTCAGCAAAAATAAACCTTGACCTAAATCTCACACTTTATATAAAAAGTAGCTCAAAATGGATCACAGACTTAGATGTAAAGGAAAGATTTATGAATTGGACTAATCAAAATTAAAAACTTGTGCTCTGTGAAAGACCTTGTGGAGAGGATCAAAAGGCAAACTATAAACTGAGTAAAATATTTACAGGTCACATATCTGACAAAGGACTAGGATCTAGAACAAAGAAATCTTAAAAGTTAAGAGTCAACAAACAATCCAATTAGAAAATAAGCAAAAGACATGAGCAGCTATTTCAAAGAAGGAAGAGAAAATACAGATGGCAAATAAGCCCATGAAAAGGTGTTCAGCCTTCGGAGCCTTTAGGGACATGCAAATTGAACCACAGTGAGCTATTGCTGCATGGCTAAAGATAACACTAATTGCTGATGTGGATGTAGAGAAACTGGATCATCCGCATATTGCTGGTTAGAATAGGAAATGATACAGCTACTCTGGAAAACCCGTTAGGAATATCATATGAAAGTAAACAGGCAATTACCACAGTGCTCAGCGATTGCACTCTGGGGCATTTATCCCAGAGAAATGAAGATTTGTATTCACACAAAAGCCTGTATATGAGTGTTCATAGCCGTTTTACTTGTGGTAGTCAAAACTGCAAACAGAGATACCTTTCAACGGGTGAATGGTTTAGCACAATGTGCATCTGTATCATAACTGTTCAGGAACAAAAAGAAGTGAATTGCTGATACACACAATAATTTTTTTTAATATTTTTTTTTATTTCTAGGAGAGAGAGAGAGAGAGAGACAGCATGAGCAGGGGAGGGTCAGAGAGAGAGGGAGACACAGACTCTGAAATAGGCTCCAGGCTCTGAGCTGGCAGTCAGCACAGAGCCCGACGCGGGGCTCGAACCCACGAACCGCGAGATCATGACTTAAGCGAAAGTTGGACGCTTAACCGACTAAGCCACCCAGGCGCCCCTGATACACACAATAATTTGACATATCTCCAGGCAATAGTTCTGAATGTAAATAGGTAACCCCAAAATGCTACATATATGATTCCATTTATATAATATTTTTCAAAAGATAACATTTTGGGTCGCCTGGGTGGCTCAGTCGGTAAAGCGTCCGACTTCGACTCAGGTCATGATCTCACGGTTCGTGGGTTCAAGCCCCGCGACAGGCTCTGTGCTGACAGCTAGCTCAGAGCCTGGAGCCTGCTTGAGATTCTGTCTCCCTCTCTCTCTCTGACCCTCCGCTGCTCACGTTCTCTCTCTCTCTCTCTCAGAAATAAACATTAAAAAAAAAAAAAGATAACATTTTGGATACCCTCCATTTACATTAATATCTGCTAACTTCTGTGGTAACTAAACCCTTGCTTTTATTCTTTTCTCATCTACTCGTGCATCCTTAAATATTAGAGATTTTTAAAACTTCATGTGATTGGAATCATGTAAGATATATCATATTGTGCTTTGTTCACTTTACACAGTAGGTTTATAAGATCCACCTAAGATATTACATATGTAGTTCTTTCACCTTCACTTGTATAAAAGTTTGTGGAATAGTAGACCTTAATTTATCCATTCTTCTCTTGATGGATGAATGATGGATTGTAATTCTTGGCTACTCTGAGTAATGTTGGTGTGAACGATTTCCTGTGTGTCTTCTCATGAGTATGTACTTCTTTGGGTAAATGCTGAGGAGTGGTCATAGGTTAAGACCATCTGTGTTTTCTAAAGTGGTTGTGCTAACTTACATATCAAGAACACCACATGAAAATCTCCATTTCTCCACATTCTAACAGTTGGTGTGGTTTCCCTTTTTAATTTTAGCTATTCTGGTACATGTGTGGTGGTACCTTATTGTAGTTTCAATTTGCAGTTTTCTATTGTTAAGGAGGTTGAATACGATGGTTAGTTTTATGTGTTAAACAGGCAAGGTGATGGTACCCAGTTGTTTGGTCAAACCCGAGTCTCAGTCTAGGTGTTGCTGTGAACATGTTTTTTAGTTGTCACCAACATTTAAATGAGTAGACCTGGAATGAATCAGATCATCCTCCATGATGTGAGTGGGCCTCATCCAACCAGTTGAAGACACAAACAGCAAAAACTGACGTTTCCTGTAAAGAGGGAATTCTGCCTCCAGACTGCTTTCAGATTCAAGGCTGCAACATTAACTCTTTTTTGGGAGTCTTTTTTTTTTTTAAGCTTCTGGCCTTCCTTGCAGATTTCAGACTTTCTCTTTCTCTCTGTCTCTCCTGATAGATAGATAGATAGATAGATAGATAGATAGATAGATAGATAGATGATAGGTAGAGGATAGATAGATCGCCTACTGGTTCTGTTTCTCTAGAGAACTCTAACACATTGAGCAGCTTTTCAAAGATTTATTGACTATTTTTAATTCCCTTTTTGTTAAACGCCTTATCAATTCTTTTCCCTATTTTGACTATTGGTATTTTTATCTTTTTCTTAATAATTTGTAGGCATTTAAAAATATGTTCTGAGTTTGAACCATACGCAGTAGTATATGTTACAAATATCTTCTTGTATAATTTGCCTATTTACGCTACTAATAGGATCACTTATTAAGTAGAATTTCAATGTAGTTCAGCATGTCAATCTTTTTCTTAAGTTAGTACTTTTTGTATCTTCAACCCAATTTTCCCTAACCCAAAAACATGAAGTTCTTTTCTATATTATTTTGTTAAGCATTTACTATTTTTGTTCTTTCACAGTTAGGTTTATAATACACCTGGAATCAATCTGGTGTATGAAGTAGGGTTCAGGTTTTATTTTTTCCCCATTTCCAGTACAATTTATTGGAAAGACCATTTTTTGCCCCCTTTTTCTACACCTTTGTTATAAATCAAGTGTCCATATATGCATGATGTGTTTCTAGGGTCTTTGTTTTGTTTCATTCGTTTTATCTTTCTACTCTTATCTCTTAATTATCTTCAGCCTTATAATAAGTCTTGATATCTAACAGAATAAACTCTCTGACCTTGTTCATTTTTCTTTTTTAGAGTGTCTTCACTCTTCTCAATGATTTGTATTTTTATATAAATTTTAGAATCAGCTTGTAAAAGTACACATACACAAAACGTGTTGGAATTTTTGTAGGGTTTGCAGTGAATCCATATCAACTAGATGAGAAATGATATCTTTATCGTATTTAATTTTCCACCCATGGACATATAGACATGGTATTCTTTTACATTTACTTAGATCTTCTTTAATTTCCTTATTGATGATTTTTAATTTTCTGTCTGGAAGTGTTGGACATTTTTCATTATTTTCCCATTTTTTTTGATGCTATTATATATCTCAGGACTCTTGCTGTTATATATCATACTTTGTTTCCCAAATTTCATTATTTGATTATTTACCTGTATATAGAAATGCAATCGATTTTTAAAACCTGATTTGGAGCTCAAACTCATGAACCATGAGATCGTGACCTAAGCTGAAGTCTGACATCTAACCAACTGAGTCTCCCAGGCACCCCTCTCATGTTTATTTTAATGTCTTATTTTCATATTTCAATACATGAAGTCTCTATGCTTCTGTTGGTTCTTCTTTTTTTAAGTTTATTTATTTTGAGACAGAGACAGAGAGAGTGCGGGAGGGACAGAGAGAGAGAAAGAGAGAGAGAATTCCTTCCAAGCAGGCTCCCTGCTGTCAGCACAGAGCCTGCAGCAGGGCTCCATCTCACGAAATGTGAGATGGAGACCTGAGCCAAAACCAAGAACCTGAGGCTTAACCTATGGAGCCACCCAGGCACCCCAATTGTCTCTTGTTTTCAATGTCATACCCCCTCCTGGGATGGTTACTTTTTATTTTGTGATGGACATTGTTTTTGAACTTTGTGTGTGTGTGTGTGTGTGTGTGTGTGTGTGTGTGTGTGTGTAGTAGAAACTATTTTAGCCTTGACCTTATCTTCTTCCAGAGAGCTTTATTTTCCTTTCTTTTGCTAAGATCCTGGTACACTAACAATCTAAGATTTCCCTAATCCAACTGCAAGAACTAAGTTGTTTCTGAGCCACCCAGGGGACATGAAGTGGTAGTGTGGTCTGTGTGAAAGCTGGGTTGCCTCCAGTCTTGTTATAGCTGGGCTTCATTTCAAAGCGCCAGGGACTTCCCAGATCCCAATGCTAGGAAGGTCCTGGGCTCCAATGTTTGTGTCCCTGAACCCAGTGCGCTATCACAAACACCACTAGCCTCTCACCAATCTCCATTTTCGCCAACAACACTAGGTCAAGAGGCTAGACTAGTTTCAGGGGCTGGGCTTGCTAGTCTGGATATCAGCATTCTCTTAGATCTTACCTTACAGTTCTTGTTTATGTTGTTAGCTCTTGATGTCCACAAACAGATTTTTTAAAAAGATTATTTAGCTTTTATAAAAGTCCTAAGAGGAAAGATTGATCCTAGTCTACCAAAAATGGAAATCCTAATGATCATTTTTATAGTCAATAAATTTACATTACTTTTAGAATTTATGACTACACCAAATGATTACATTCTACTATGTTTAATGAACTTTGAAAATGAATTTTGTTTTATTATTTGTATGTAGCAATTACACATATATTTGAAACATGGTTATTTATATGTACACAAATGCTTAAGATACACACAGAATCAAGAATCAGTTCAAAATAACTGCCCTAAATTTTTTGATCCACATAGTAATTCATGTTACTGAGTAAAGAAATTCAAGGAAAATCACATTATTAGATTTCAACCAACATTTATTAAGTACCTGTACTCAGCCAGCCCCAGCGATAGGAGCGAGGCCACTACATTCAGCTGTGTCTACTGTTCAATCCACAAGGGCTCTTGGCCAAGGAAGTGAGTGGAGACTGGAATTTAGACCATGCTCAGCAGGCCAAACTCATCCATTTGGGTTTCTCCACCCAGAGAGGTCACCTTTTTCTAATCTGTATGAATTTTAAAAGTGACCTTTAGCTAGGAACTGCCACTAAGGCGAGGGAATTAAGAGCAAAAATGAACTATTGAGACCTCATCAAGATTAAAAGCTTCTGCATAGCAAAGGAAACAATCCATAAAACTAATAGGCAACTGAAGGAATGGGAAAAGATAGTTGCAAATGATACAACAAAGATATGTAAGGTAAAGTTTGCCCACAGGATCTGTAGGAGGCCTGGTAATGGCTAGCCTAACCAGACAGGGATAGTGTGGGAGGCTTCCTGAATTAATGAACAGCCAAGAATGATTTATAATTAGTGAGTCATTTGTATGCAAATTTTGGTTTCTGAATTACTTTATGGCATTTATTCATTTAAGAGATTATTTCTTGAAGTTTTATTTACATTGTTAACTCTCTTTGCCAACTTTTAAAAATTTTTAAACAATAGGTAATACTAGAGTAAACTTTACTATAGATTATGTTTGAAGTACAGTAAAATCCTATGTTTGCATTAAAGCATGTCTATGGAGATAATGATTTTATGACATGAAAGTATTTTATAAGCATCCACAAGCACAGTTATTTAAATATCACCTGAAGCTTGGCATTAGAAGACAGAAACTGTAAGATGAAATTGATGAATTCTTGATACATTTGGAATACTATCAGGAGACCAAGATACCATGCTAAAGAAGTTGGATTTCATCCTATAGTGAATACTTACCTGGGCTTAACACCTGGAATGTTCTAGAGGGGTCATTAGAAAGATGAGGGCAGCTTGGAGCTGGGCTTCTAGTTAGGAAGCCACCACAGTCACAGGGTTGAATGGTGGTGAAGTACAGCCAGGGTAGGGTCGCTGCACCAAGAGGCAAACCCAAGTGAAGACAATGTGAGGGCATTTTTGGAATAAAGTCCTCCTACAGCTTACCATCTAATCAGTGAGAAGAGTAGTCAACAAGGAGAAATCAAAAGTGGTTTTTAACTCTAGGAATGAAAAATCAAATTGTGCTTTAAGGACCTTTGTATCATTTGAAACATAGTATTAAAAACAAAATTATTTTATCCCCAAATAAATTATTAAAGAGAAAACCCATGATGCTATCTCTCATTATAGTTTAATTAGAATAAACTTTTTAAAAATAAAATTAATAAGTTAAATCACCAATTTCAATTAAAAACAGTGTTTTGGGACTGTCTTTATCTGATTAATTCTGTTAAAATAAAATTTCACAACACCACTAAACTAGAAAGTGGAAGAATCTAACATAAGAGGGTTTCTTATATAGTTTTTTTTTTTTTGAGAGAGAGAGAGAGAATGTGTGTGCAAGAGTAAGTTAAGGGGAGGGGTAGAGGGAGAACGAGAGAGAGAAAGAGAGAGAATCCCAAGAAGGCTCCACCCTGAGTGCTGGGCTGACGTGGGGCCTGATACAGGATCCCACAACCCTGGGATCATGACCTGAGCCCAAATCAAGAGCTGGACACTCAACCCACTGAGCTACCCAGTTGCCTCAGCTCTTCTCCATGCTTTTAAGTATCTGGGCCATTTGGGGGGTGGGGGTGAGAAGACAGAGAAGGCAAGAGCTGGAGAACAGAAGTATATTAGATTCTACATCTATTCAACTCACGTTTGGGAGTTATTAATACAATTAAGGCTCAGTCTACATCTGCAAAGCAAGCTGTTAATTTTTCAGTGAAAAGCAGTCCCCAAATACTTCAGTCGTATAAAAGAGTGCTTGCTTTTGTACATATAAGTGACACTACCACAGTTTTCAAACGAAAAGGATATACTGTATTAGACACAATAAACCAGTAAACCATGAGTAAACTGTGGGGATAGTTCTATCTCCAGTTTTTATTCCAAAAATTTCCCTGCTCTGTGACCAGATAATATGCTTGAAAGTGTGAGTGTGGGGGGATGAGGAGCCCCCTTGCATGAGCTTTTGCTTGATGGCCTTGCTCTAAGTCTCATTCAGGGAATCCTTGAGGAGACCCCGATGGACAAGGAGGAGTGTACTGATAACTATCTGGAAAGTTTAAGGGGTGAAGAAGGGATAGGAGGGTAGTCAGAGATGGTCAGGTAAGGTAGTCAGAAGGGGCAAGATGAGGTAGGTGGAGAGCTGTCTCTTGGTGAAGTTCACAGTATATTGTTAAAATAAAGAGAGGTTACCAAACACTGGTTTCATTTCCAATGGGAATGATATTTTGAAAACATTAAATTAGTTTATGCTTTGTTGTTTTTCTACAAACTTTTCCCATTAGGGCCAAACCAAGAGGGCTGGGACTCCAGGGGAGGGAGGGCTTTTATGTGCCAGAATCAAAGTTTGGGGGCTGAACAGAGAATCTTTCTGCAGGCCCCAGTGGAGCCTGCTTTGGAAGAGGCAGTGCCTGCCCTGTGGACACCCGGAGGCTGTCGTCCCGCATAAGTGGGGTGGTCCTTCTCGGGGTTGGGGTACAAGCACAGCCTGTTGGAAAGGAGGTGCCAGAGAATGGAGACTGTGGAAGCCTCGCAGCAGGAGAGAGATCTGGACCCCTAGGCTGATCTGGTCTTCCCAACATTTGACATTCGGAAAGACTTCCTCTGGCTGCACGTCCCGCCATGGGTGTGTTTATGGTAAATTTAAGCTTTCTACTCTCTTGGCCTGGAAACAGAGGAAGAGGAAGAAACCCGGAATCACAGAACACACAACTACCTCCAGAGAGATTGGGGTAACCTGAAAGACACCACTTTCTACAGAAGTGAGCATACTATCCCAAGTGGGAAATTTTAAGTGTCCTCTGCCTGCGATACCTTCACCCCCACCCACACTGACAGGATGAGCACAGTTATAGGAAAGAAAATCCAAAATGCTGTTAGATTTTGGCAGTGAGATCATGGGTGATTTTTTTTTTTTTTTAACTATTTTACTTTGTGTTTGAACTGGGTGAAAATTCTTTGAACATGTACAGCTATTTATTTTCCAAAGCAAAGCAAAACAATCCACTTAAATGAGAGAGACAAGCAGCATCTCTCCTTCACCTCTTCCTTGCTGAGCAAGCGGTGGCCTCTCTGGGCCATGGCTCCAGAGCTCTATCTGGGCTGTTGTGGGGATGGCATCGGGGGGGTGGGTCTGGGAGCAGCAGTGAGACCTCCAGCGGGCCGCAGGTAAGAGGGGAGAAGGAGGAAGGCAGCAAGGAGCCCCTTGCTTGGGGCCAATGAGACTGCCTCCCTGACGGCCCAGTGCCCCATATCCCCTCCAGATGTCCCTGGTCCTCCCCAGGCCACATGATCTCTGCTCTCTGCCTGGAGCGTTCTCACACCCTTCCTGTAGCTCTGCCCAGCCTGGTCATGTTTGAGGCAGCGCCCTCTGCCTGCTCCAACACAGCCCTGCCCCATTGCCCCCACCCATGCTTGGCCAGAGACCCGGTCCCCTACTCCCGTGCCAGGGACTGGTTGTTCTGAAGACGAATTCATGCTTAGGGCCAACAAGCAGGGACTAGTTAAGGCACAACCCCTCAGTGACCTTCCCAGGGCTAGAAGGGCCTTTTTATTTACTGACTTTTCTATTTTAGTGGGGAACTCCCGATGACCTAGTGAGGTAAAAAGCATGTGGGAGGCACCTGGGTGGCTCAGTTGTTGAGTGCGGACTTCTGCTCAGGTCATTATCTCATGTTTTATGAGTTTGAGCCCTACTTTGGGCTCTGTGCTGACAGCTCGAAACCTGGAGCCTGCTTCAGATATTGTCTTCCCCTCTCTCTGCCCCTCCCCTGCTCCATCTCTGTGTCTCTCTCTCTCTTAAAAATAAATAAACATTAAAAAAAAAAGAATGTGGTGTGCTCTGCCATTCAGTTCTCACAAGGGGAGATCTGCCCCAGTAACTTCGTGGGATGGGCACGATTGATCCCAGATTACAAAGAAACTGAGCCTTAGTGGACTCAATGAACCAACAACAGGAACGAATAAAATGTTCATCCTAAATTGCACAACTAGCTCAGGACAGGGCTGCAACCAGATTCTCCACCACAGCTGAAGGGAGCCTCTCTGTGGCTCACTTGCAAGCACACGGGGCTGGCCATTGTCCACCCTGTCCACCCAGAATCTAGTCCTGTCAGAGGGCATATGAGTTGTACCATGTTTGCCTACCTCTCCTGTCATTATTTCTGAGGACCAGCTTCATCCTCACCAGCAGTCAATACCCATTCATGTGCAACAGAAATTTTCAGATCTCCAAATGTTGGGGAAGTCTCATGGAGAAAAAAAAAAGCAAACATTGGATAAAGAATACTTACAAATTCTGGGTAATTTAATTTTTCTAAGCATTCGAGTCATTAATTTTCTCTGTAAATATATAATAGCTGTAGCTGAATAATTTTGCTCTTCCTTGCTAGGCTTGATTTATTTATTTACTTTTCAGTGCTTAATCATATCTTTGGTATTAAATATTAGGCTCAAACTCTTTCCCAAAAGACATAACTTATAATATCATGGGGACATTAAATTTAATCATCATTGGCAATTATTTGATGCTATCGTGGAAAATTAGCTCACAGCAGCTGCAGACACGTGGGGCCCCAAACCTTCATGTACATATATTTGTCATAAACCAGCAGCTGAGACCCTGCAATGGAGTCCACTGACTTTCCTTGAGCACAGTAACAAAAGGCCCACACTGAGTCTCCATCATGGTAATTGAATTGCAGGGAATTCACATGAAGCCTCCAGTGTCCGTTTTTTTGAGACCATTTATATTCCTTTTCCATTTTTCTTTTAATTATTGTAGAAAGTGAAGCAATATTTTTTGGAGTGTGACTCTTTGGAGGCTGCTGCTCTGTATTCTGTAGACACCTCTATAGCCCCTGACAGCCTCCTGGTAAATCATCCCATCCCTTAACTTTCCTTCTGGGGAGGAGGAGCAAGAGGCCAATCTCATACATAATACGTTCCTGTATCTGGACCCTGAAAACACTGCCAAAGAGAGCGAATGAACCCCCAAAAATGAGCATTTTGTTTTTGGGTTTAAAAGAAATGGCATTACCAGATTGGTATGATGGTTCTCATTTTTGGATCATTCACAGTTTCCCCTCTATCTCCTCTTTAAAGACTCATTCTGTTTACAGTATTAAATGTGCTCTTTGGGAATAAGATGCAGAAGAAAGAAAATAGTCTTTCTTAAAGTTCCCAGAAGGCAAGCATTTCAAACAGAGGTGTTTTTAACTACATGGGGAGCAGGAATGTCTCCTCGCTGAGCTGGTCCTGGAGGGGCTGGAACATGGAAGCCTGTGGACACTGTGGAGACCCTTAGAATTCACGGTAGATGCCATCTTTCTTTGCGGGTGGAGACTAGCCTTTTTTTTTGTTCCTCCTGTTGTTCTTTCCTCACTCATCTATTTTCTCCCTAGCGCTGTTTGGCTGAGCCTGCCTCTGGAAGGTGTGCTTAGGTGTATTTTTAGTGTATGTTTTTCTTAGAGCAGCCAATGGTCTCGCGTGGGTCCATAGATCATTCAGGGTGAGTTTCATCTGCTTGTCCTGTTTAGAGAAACCTTTCCAAGAGTTGACCTCCTCCCCCCATATGAAGAACCCCTCTGGGGTTGTTAGTATACCTGCAGGCCAGGTTTATTTTAGGTGGGTACTTCTCTTGGTATCTGAGAACAGACATGTAGCTGAGAAAGTCTTCCTTTTCAAGTTAATAAGCCTTATGACTTGATTAAACTGCTTTTCATATTTATTTCTATCAAGGGACAATGGAACACTCATTATGCAGGCACTCAAGTTAGCCATTCACTTTTGACAAATTGCTTCTCTTTTTGGTTAAGATTTTATGGAACATGGGAATTTAAAGAGCTTTAAATAAAATCTATGGATCATGCTAGTGCAAAACTGTTGCCAGAAAAACATTATCAGAAATTTAGCTCTTCCCTCTTTGGGGCTATGCTTCATTTTAAACAACAAAACCAACAGCATCAGTGCTGACCAACACACTTTGATCATAGTTCTGTCTCCTTTGTTCTCTCTTCAACATGTGAGTGTGTGTGTGTGTGTGTGTGTGTGTGTGTGAGAGAGAGAGAGAGAGAGAGAGAGAGAGAGAGATACATCTGAGTGGTCTGATTTGCAGGTACTAGCCATGGTGGCTCTTGGGACCTTGCAATATGGCTAGTCTAAACTGAGATGTACTCTAAGTATGAGATATGCACTGGATTTCAGACTATTAAAAAATTGTAACATGTCTCAATTGTTTTTACAATTGATTACATGTTAAAATAATATTTTGGATATATTGAGTTAAATAAAACATACTAAAATTAATTTTACCTATTTCTCTTTGTCTTTCATAATTTTTTAAAATGTTTATTCATTTTTGAGAGACAGAGGGAGGGCACAAGCAGGAGTGGGGCAGAGAGAGAGGGAGATACAGAATCCAAAGCAGGCTCCAGGCCCTGAGCTGTCAGCACAGAGCCTGGTGCAGGGCTTGAACTCATGGATGGTCAGATCTTGACCCAAGCCAAGCTGGACACTCAACTGACTGAGCCATGCACGTATCTTCTTTTTATCTTTGAAATTTTACCTGGTTTGTTTGTTTGTTTTACTTTTTTGTCTTGTTAATGCACATACATGGCTCACATTATATTTTTCTTTGACAGCACTGGTATGGGCTATATACCCATAGCTTAAAAGCCAAGATTTTAAGATTTTAAGAGGCTGTATATCTGATAGTCTCTCTCTAGGCACCTAATGCTTGATTATAATTACCATTTGGGTCCAATGAGTCTTTTGGACTCAATATTTCTTTTTATAATACTAGAAAATGTTTGAAGTTCTTAAAAAATTTTTTTGAGAGACAAAAATATTAGCTACAAAGAACTGCAAAAGGAGACAATGTCAGGTTTACTGCACACTTAAGATGTGTACAGTTTGTATAAACATATAATTTTTACAAATCAGATATGGCTTAATTTTGGCATTAACTCCCCATCCCTCCTCACCAGACAGCATACAATTAATTTAGCCAGGTATGAGTAAATCACATTTTCTCCGACCTGGTTTTCCTGTCGTCTGTCTCCTGTGTACCTCACGCTGTTTTTATCCCATGCCATCTGCTGTGGCATTCTTGCTTCCTTATATCAGGACTTTCCATACCAATTGAAGACATAACTTTCAGTCTTTCTATCTCCAGTTGCTCAATAGGAGGACATAAAATAGAATGTCTTCAACAAAATTCTGTAACTATCTGTTTCCAACAATATAGGCTATAAGGAGATTACTTTTGCCTACCCTCTCTCTGCAAAAACCTGCTGGGGGTGACGTCTCTCTGCTTATTTGGTGTGTGTCTTAGTTCTGTCTGCTCTGAAGCTATACAATTTGGCAAAAGCTGGCTGCTGCTTTTGCCAAATTTTCAAAACAGTTGTTTTGCATTTTTCTTGTCTGCCTTACAAGAAATCTCATCCTGGGTTTTGGTAAGAGAACAGTTTCTGCATCGATTCCAAAATGATAATGGCTCTTGCTTGTTCACAAAGACGGGCTCTGCAATGCCTTCCGTTTCCCTATCAAACATCTGGTCTCTTCCCCATCAAGGTCCCAAACGGTTGGTCAAAATATTTATCCAATAAAAACAGTTCTTGTCCCAGAGGGGAATTTCTCCACATCCCTGTGCCTGCTTAGGATGCATCAGAACCCATTCTGGTATTCAAGCTATAGTAGAGAGCTCCATAGTGTGCCAAAAAAAGTATGTGGTAGGTTTGTTTTAAAAATTTTTCCTTGGGTCAAACCAATATCTGGTATATCACCCTTAAGAAACAATAACCTGAGGGGCATCTGGGTGGCTCAATTGGTTGAGCGTCTGACTTTGGCTCAGGTCATGATCTCATGGTTCAAGGGTTTGAGCCCCACATCAGGCTCTGTGCTGACAGCCCAGAGCCTGGAGCCTGCTTCAGATTCTTTGTCTCTCTCTTTCTCTGTCCCTCCTCTGCTCACACTCTGTCTCTGTCTCTCAAAAATAAACATAAAAAAAAGAAACAGTAACCTAAGAGAGAGGTAAGTTATATGAAAGAATGTGTTTTTTTTTCAAATAAAAAAAACAGCTAAGTCACCAACATCCTTTGCTTTCATTATTGTTGCTCAAGAAAACTGTTTGTGATTTTCTAATTTTTTTTAAACTAAAAGTTCTGGATTGCTTCAGGATAGCCCAAGAAGATAGAGACAAACTTCAGGGTAAAATGCTTTGTGAATTGTTCTCACTGGCCCACGCTGGTTAATGTGAGGCCCACCTACTGCCCCAGCCTGGTTATTCCTTAACATTTTAGCATCCCAAGGAGGTGGTCCGCAGGCTCAGGATTCCATTGCTGATGAAGAGCTAGGGTTCATTTCCAGTCCAAGCTGCTTTCTAACGGATTGTGCAAGTCCTTAATCTTTCCAGAAGTTTTGGGGGCACTTGTCAAATAGTAGGTGCTTTATCAATGGTAACTAATATGTAAATACTCGAATTTAAAGAGTGTTTATTCTTTTCTTGTTTGTTTCAGTCTTGAAACTTAACAGTAATCACAAATTTTAATAGTAATGGCAAACATTGGTCTAGGAATTCTCCAGTTTCCTAAGAAATGTCAGGAAGTTCCACAAACTTTGTTTAATTCCCTTTAAAGAAAATAAATTTAGAAGGCATAATTTATAGAAAAATAGGCTATATCAGTGCCTAAGCATGGGCTCAACATATTAATGTATTTATACTTTTGGGAAATTGCAAGGTTTTTTTTTTTTTTTTTTTTGAGGTAAGCTTTGACTTAATATAGTCTGATTTTCTAAAGCAGAAAACAAATCAATTCTGAATTCTAAGTGTTTCTGGAGCAAAAATGGTAAAATGCGTACATTTCCCAACTTTTTAAAAGGCATTTTGATGTGCTTGTTTTAGCTTCCTTGTGGTTTCTGTGCCCCCAGGCAACAAAACTGAGCGCAGCTTCTTACAGGTACTTATCTCTAACTGTACCAACAGGAAATGGGGCGGGGGCAGGAGATGAGGCCTCCTCACCCTGGCTGAGGGTCTGGCTGGTCACATGGCCCCAGGTAACTGGGACTAACTGAAAGATGCACCTTTGTTCATTCATTGTGCTGACAGCTGATGGCCCTGGAGTACCAGTTCCCACCAGGTTTTCTCTTGGCAAAGAAGCAAATGGGTTCTTGGTGAAATGTTCATTTAATGCTCATTCTAAGTAGCAGAAAGCTGGCAGGAACAAGCTCATTCGAGTTTCCTCTACCAGCACATGCTGGTAGTTAAGGCTGTGCTCACTCTCCTGCTGTAGGCCCTGACTTCCCTGGGCACAAACCAGGTGATCCCACAAGGCACCCTGGCGTCGGCGCTGGGGACATCCCTGGGCAGTCCGGCAGTTTCCACTGTGCCAAGAGTTGCCTTGGCCTGGGGTCCTGGTTGCTCCTCTGTCTCATGAAGTGCGACCTTCCGGTGTGGCCTCCCACTCATGGATTGGACCAGAAATTGCTGCTTAGAAGCTGATGTCTGCTTTAAGAAAAGTGATGGAAATTCTGGGCTGTGGGGGCAGGTCCTGACACTTGTTTGTCTTGTCCACACTGATCAGCGCCTGCAGAAAGGGACAGAGAGGATAGCCACGCCCTCATGGGTGTGCTGC
The DNA here is from genome assembly GCF_008692635.1 of Crocuta crocuta. Taxonomy (NCBI): domain Eukaryota; kingdom Metazoa; phylum Chordata; class Mammalia; order Carnivora; family Hyaenidae; genus Crocuta; species Crocuta crocuta. Next base: position 785,739 of record NW_027530636.1, read on the forward strand.
TTTTGGGAGAAGGACTTGGGGCTGACAAGCAGGCAGGAAGCGGAAACTCCCCAAAGTGAGAAGTGCCCTACTTTCCTATGGTCTGCTGTTGCAACAACAGGCAGGGCATACCTTACAGTGTTGGCTGTATTCACTCCTTGGGTCAGGACCTTCCAATGGCTCCCCATCACGTTCAGCCTCAGTCCCATGGCCCTTCACCTGGCCCTCTGTGCTGCACTTTGCCTGTCCTGCTCCGCTCCATCAGTCACTTCAAATAGCACGTACACATTCACCCTGGCCTGGTGTGTTTGCTCCCCTGAGATGACTGCTCCATGCCATCCTCCGAGAAGCTTATCCTGCCCCACTTTACACACTGTAATCCATGGTTCTCTTCTTATACCTTGCTTCATTTTCTTCCTTATCCCTTACCTCCACCTGAGACCATAGCTACCTCATTTATCTCTCATCATGAGTGCAAGAATTCATCTGTTATGCTCACTAAAGGACCTCAGTGCCCAGCACAGAGCCCAGCATGTAACAGATGCTAAATCCATTTCAGTCATAATTCAATAAATAAGAAATCAGTGTGGTATGCAAGAATCCATTTGGAAAGTAGAGATATATTGGTAAAGCTATTACTAGAAGAAGACTATCCAATTAACTCCTGGTTTGAATAAACCATTTCTTTACTTCTGTCATGGAATCAACCATCATTCTATTTCAGAATTGACTCAGATGGACATTTTGGAGCCTCTTCTTCTGTTGGGTCTCCCAGTCACCTCTGCTTTTTCTCCTGGTTCCAAGTACTCCCAACAGAGCCCCAGCAAGAATCTCAGCACACCTAGCCTGGTGGACCCTCATTTTACTCTGAACTCAAAGGTCAAACCTTTATGCCCTGCCCCAAATCAGCTCCTCCTAACTTCTGAGTTTGGGGTCATACCATGATTACCAGGGCAGATGTCCCCTTCTGTCATGACCAGACCTCTCTGGAGGCCCTTTCCCTTTTCTCCTTCCATTGTTCTTAATTGAGACGGTGTTAGAAACATCTACTCAAGTTGCAACTTCAAAAGGAAGAAGTTACCCATCCCTCCTCTCCCCAGGGGATCCCAGGCTCCTATGCATATTTGCCCACTCCCTGTCATCCCTAACATCTTTGTTTTTTAATTGAGTATAATTTACATAAAATAGAACACACAAATCTTAAGAGTTCAGTTGGATGAATTTGGATAAATATACACACCTGTGTAACTTCCACTCCAGTCAAGACATGGAATGTTTCCATCACCCGGTGTGGTCCCTCTTGCCCCTTCCCAGGCCCTCCCCAACCCCTGCAGGCACCCATTGCTCTAGCTTCTATCACCAGAAGCTAGAATGTCATACACATGGACTACACAGTCGTGTGTCAGCATTTCTTTTCATTGCAAAGTAGTCCTGTGCTGAATGTACATACCCTCATGTGTTTGTCCATTCACCTATTGGTGGACCTCTGAGTGATTTCCAGCTTCTTGCTATTATGAGTAAAACTGCTATGTATGAACATTCTTGTATCAGCTTTTGAGTGGACAGATGTTTTCTTTTCTATTAAATAAATAGAAGAATTGCTGGTTCATAGAATAGATAGATATTTAATTGAATACAATACTGCTGAACTCTTTTCAAAGCATTTGCCCCATTTTACATTTTCCCTAGAAATGTATGACACTTGGTATGGTCAGTCTTTTCAGTATTGACCACGTCAGTGAGTGTGAAATGGTATCTCATGGTGGTTTTAATTTGTGTTTCCACAGTGGCTAATGAGACTGAGCATCTTTTCATGAGCTTATTAGCCATTCATATACACTCTTTTGTGAAGTGTCCATTCAAGTCTTTTCCCCATTTTTAAGAATTGGGTTCCTTATTTTATTATTATCAAAACAAAGACAGTTCTTCCAGTTCATATATTGCTTTTTCATTTTCTTAAGAGTCCTCTTAGTATTCTTCATGCCTTTGCAGTAATCTTTGTGACTTCTCTAGTATCATCTGTTATGATTATTTATTTCTTATGGTTTTGCTCCCAAGTTACTCAATGGTAGACTCTTTGAAAATGGGGCCTTGGCTTCTATTCTTTATATTTTTTTTCTTCCTACCCTAGAGGCAGAGCTCAAAGCATTCTCCTGGGTGATAACATTTGTTGACCAACCTCTGTACTGACTCTGTAACCAGGTTAACTCATCTGTGCTGTTTCTTATTGAATTATAAGCTGGCAGGGTTTATGATGCTTCATTGTTAAGTAAAGTGTTTAAAGATAATTGGTTCTCAGAATAATTTGTTCTTTTGGTCCCTAAGTCCCACGAAGACTAGGGTCTTATTCAACACTAGTGTCCTGAAGCCCTCTACTATGCCGAGCACAGTGCCTGGCATACAATATGTGCTTGTTAAATATGCCTTGGATAAAATAAGTGAATATTCCCCAGAAGCATATTGTGTGGCCATCTGGGATCCAACCAAAGGGAAGACTCACAGTCAGGCTGTACATGGTTAACAGAGCTCAATAGTATCCTTGAAAGTCACTTGTAGGAGGGAAGAGTCTGAGAAGAGAAAAAATTGCTGTGTTCCTGTCATTCAGTCTCTTGGGCTTAATCTGTTTCTCATCTTTGATTAAAAATCAAGCATATCCTCATGTGTCTTTGCTATTACCCAGTTATCTTCTGAAATGAGTTTTTGAATACCTGGGGTTCCCATAGTTTCAGGAAATACATTTGCAAATGTCAATTTCTGTTCCTACAGTGTTCATTTCAGAGACCATGATTATGTATGATATGACCTAATTAGTCCTCTTAAATCAACCGTCAGTGTCCCCCATAAATCTAGTGCTTTAATACTTGAAACTAAAGTCATTTATTTTTCAAGAAAGGGGTCAGCATGTTTATTACTTTGATCTGTGGTGCTGTATGAATTATGTAAGGAGAAATTGCATTTTAGTATTTTCAGTGATGTAAATGACAGTGTGATACCTCAAATTGTTTCTAATGGTTCTTAGTGATGGATGACAGTACTGACCTTGATTCTGACATTTGTGGTAGGAAAATTGCCATCCAATAATGATAGTGTACCTGGGAGCCGTGAACAGATGGCAGAATTGAAGGCAAAGCCACCTTCAGATCCCTACAGGATGTATCTCTTCTAGACTTCATGGAAGAGCCCCTTTCAGTGGTATGCCTTGGCCATCAGTGGCCAGTCTACCATGAGGGGAGTTGAGGACCCTTCAGAGTCTCCTATTAGTTGCTCAGTTCTCACTGGTGAATTCCTTCTAAGCCCCAAATGGTACTTGAGAACAGACACCTGTTTCTCTCTGTGCTGGTCTTGAGAGGTTACTGCATCCTCTGTGTGTCCTTAAACCCGGGGCTGTCCAGCTGTATGCCTGTTCTCTAGCCTACTTCCAACGAGGTCCTTAACAGCTTTTCAAGGAAGAAGATGATGATCTACATCAGTAGTTACTCACTATGTATATCAAATGCTTGTATGCAAGGAGAGGCCTCTGCAGTATGGAGGGGCTGTGCTGTGCAAGGAAGAGAATTTTCTTCCCAGGCTTAAACTCGAGATACTTTGGAGCCCCAGCAGCTAGAGAGTCACTGGGTGGTAGACGGGAAGCCGTGGCTTGCCTATGTGCTGGTGGCAGAGGTGGTGAGGTCTGTCCTTGCCCACAGTGCTGCCTGGCAGGTGGGGGCATCAGGGCTGGGAGGTAGTCATCCACAAAGATGAGCCCTCCTGGCCCTCTCTGTCCTCCCTCTCAGGGCCCCTCCCTTGGGCAGTGAATTTACCCCGGGTAACATTACCCTACAGCCTTCAGCAAAGTGACATAGGGAAACTCCATGTCCTTGTCTCATTTTCCTGAGATATTTATAGACTCCTGAAAAGCGCAGAGGAGATTATGCAGCTGGGCTGAGATATTTGAATAAATGTAGCACTTATTTACTGATTTCATCCCAAGCCAGTCCTCCTTGCCCTGCTCTCTCCCAGGGCTTCCATTATTCTGCTCTCACCTCACCATTTCTGTGATATGGTTCATTAAACATGGGCAATTCTAGCTCAGGGGTGGTGCCAGGATGCCGGTGCTCACTGACCTGTCAGAATGGGAGCATCCTATCAGGATGTGGGGCCCATCCTTTTTATAGCCTGGTAATTATGATAAATACTGAGGGCCTCTGTAGAGTCAGAAGGGTGGAACTGATTGGAGTGGGGGAGGGGAGGGAAAGAGGAGCAGGGTCTGTCTCTAAGGCAGTGCTCTGGGAGGTGGAAGGGGTGACGTCTCAGGAAGTCAATGAGCGCAGTCTGGGGCCAGACCCAGTGAGACCCAGTGAGGTCTCATTCGGGGTCAGTTTTGTTTCTGCCGCCAGCACAATGAACTCATATGGCTGGGGGCAGAAAGCTGCCCTCACAGCTGGGGGTTGGAAGAGGAAGCAGAGCAGAACTCAAGACTGTGCAAGCAGCCAGAGGCAGGGGGCACACAGTGGCAGGTAGAGGGGGAGAAAACAGTGAGGAGATGTGCACTGCAGACAAAGGTGCCATGGGGATCCTTGTTCCAAAGGGTGGGAAAGGAGTTAGGATACCCTCATCTACAGCTCAGGACCTATGAGCAGGTTTCGGACAAGATGTAGTTTAGGAAACAGAGGCCACTCTACTGTTGCAATGAATTAGGGGCTTGCAAATTTGCCAGATTGTCTAGAGACAAGAAAGCTAGGTGCCCACTGCCCCAACTATTTTTATTTTATTTTATTTTATTTTATTTTATTTTATTTTATTTTATTTTATTTTATNCCATTCGTCCGTTGATGGACACTTAGGCTCTTTCCATGTTTTGGCTATTGTTGAGAGTGCTGCTATGAACATTGGGGTACATGTGCCTCTATGCATCAGCACTTCTGTATCCCTTGGGTAAATTCCTAGCAGTGCTATTGCTGTCACTGCCCCAACTATTAAGGTTAAGGTCAGACAGAAGGGTTGTTCTCCAGGAGTCAAGAAGCTGCATGCTCCTGCCAACAATGGCTGCAACCACGTGTCCTCTAGGATGTGAGACCCAGCACCATGAGCACCTTCTCTGCTGAACTTGCTCATTGTCTAGCATGCCACAGGATGAGAGCCTCTGTTCATGGGGCAACCCACACCTGATGGCAGTGTGTCTTGTTGGTAAAGCCTGCACCACACAGAGGGCCCTTGGAAAATGCATTTATGGCTTCAAGTCTGGAATGTAGGGAAAGGGAGGGGGATAAGAGCCCCAGCACCCCAGATGGTCGAAGGATGACAGGGTGGCATTCTGCTGCCCCACAAACCTGATGTCAGAATTGACCTGGGTCCCATGGGTTCCCAGGTGCTGCCTTCCCAGACTTGCTCATCTAATGAGAACTCCATTTCCATCCTGGAGCTAAACATCTTGATAACATGTCTTCTTGAGGCATACTGACCAAATTCCTAGAATATTTTGCAGTCACAGCTGATTAAAAATGGATAATTTGATACATTTATCTAGAAGCTGATAATGTAGAAATATAAGAAACTGAGCTGTCAGTAACTGACTACACCTGTCCCCCTGGCCAAGTCTCCTGGAGACATGTGTCTAGCTCCACCTTGAATTGGTTACGTGGTGAATAAATACCTTTGGCATAAGCAAAAATCTTAACTGAATGTTGACCCAGCTTCCATGCACCATGGTTTCCTCACTTCACTAAAAGAGGAGCTGCTGCAGGAGAGAACTAGATGGACACAGCTACCCGGGCATCTCCTTAGCCCAGCCCATACTTGGACAAGCCTGCTTTGCTCTCACCCTTACTTGCTTGAGAACCTTGTGACTAGACCAGGTTCCATTTTCTAAATTATAAAGATTCAGTGAGTTAGTCTTCTTCAGGAAGTGGTAGGGTCGGGCTGTTCTCCTGAGTGCAAGCTGCTCTCCCTTGGCTGGCTTCACTGAGCAAATGTGCAGAGACCAGGGACGAGATACCACTCCCAAGAGGACCCATTCTGCTGTTCTGGGCCTCAGTTTCCCCTATGTATCATAAGGGATGGTTTTCTTTTTGGGGCTTTAACCACTTTCTTATGCATTATGAATTTCTCTGAGATTACAGGGTCAATTGGAAATGTAACATATGCACCTCTACTTAATTCACACGCTCATCGCACAAAATTTGGTAGGAGCCAAAAGGTAGAAAAGAACCATTTGTACTTCTGGCACCCTAAGAAAGTCAATACTGATATTTTTTTTGGGTTAGAGGGTATCCATCCAGTAAGCAGCTTTTCAAACTTGCTCCATTTCTACAAAGAGCTTGGTATAAAGAAATCTATTTTCTTCTTTTACACATGTATGTTTATATGTGTGCACATGCACAAAAATGAATTGGCTTCTTTTACATATATATGTATCTTGAGGGTAGGCTCTCTTTTTGGCTGTGATGTGGACAGTAGTTGTCAACATCTTCAAGTCCTCACAGACATTCTGGGGCCTCGCCTGGGGCCCATTGCTTTCTCTTCAGAGCTGGGGGCTCAGCAGGCTTCCTGGCTGTTGCCTGCAAGCCTGAATTAAGGGAAAGTTGCTAACACGCATTCTGCCTGAACTTTGAGCTCATTTCTTCGGTGCTTCCTTAATTTCTTTGGCATTCTAGGGATATGGGTGAGTTCTTCTTATCTGCTTTGAAGTAGAAAAGCAGAGAACCACAGTTGTGATCGTAGAGACCACCAATTCTATGGCCTCATGTCACAGAGGAGGAAACTGAGGCCTGCCAAGGTGGGGCCCAGGCCCCAAGTCACAGGGCTCTAGCCCAGGCTCCCTGACCATGGTCAGCCCCCTGGGGTCTCCCTAGCACCACTGCTTTACTGGGAGCGAGGCACAACTTGAGTCGAGCTTCCCTGGGAGGCTGGTTTTCCCCCCTCTGGGTTCCAGGTGATGCAGATGCCCTATATGAACACTGAGCCTAGAGGGTGTAAAGGTCAAAGCTCTGGGGCCCTGAGAGTGGTGCTATGTCTGTTGGGGTGTGTGTACTTATGCGCAAAAGGGTCCCTGAGTCTAGGCTGAATCTCCACTGAAAGCAACATTTCTGGGAAATTCTGGGTGTATTTGTAAAAATATATGCTAAGGGAAAGCCAAGTGGCTCATTCCACACAGGGAAAGTTTGTTTTACATCATTTGTCATTGCTGGTTTTCCCTCCCTTCCAGCTGTCTTTCTTATCCTGGTAAGGTATGTATTTGCTGCTTTGGTGGGTTTACATGCAGCCCATGGTCCTGGCTGGACTATGAAAGCAGGGAAGCACTGGCGGTAGCGGTAGACTGAAGCCATTCACCTTGCACACTTATGCAGAATGATTTTTCCAACACAGGTAAGTATTGTTATGGCTGGTAAATACAAAATAGTTCTAAAATATTGCTCAATTCATAGTGACATTGGATATTATGAATTTTCCACTATGGATACAACTCTTATTATGTTGGCGGGGGGAGATAATTTGGGGCATTAAAAAGTAGTTAATCTACATTCTCAAAATGTGGGTGGCTGACTTCCCCTAGATGCCCACAGGCTGAGGTTTGGGCTGGTTTCCTTTTGGTTGATTCAAATAGGAATCAGCAGCAGCATCAGGCTGGATGTATATATACACCCAGCAGCAGGGGCCAGCTGGCCATGTGGCTGTCCCTGAGCCAGCCCCCTCTCTTGTTAGGGCACCAGAACCCCTACTGTCATCCTCTCAACCTTGTCCCCTTGCCCTCAATTCCCTGAGGTCCTGACCTGTTGGGGCCGGGTAGAGGGCTTGCTTCTTCATCTATTCCTTTGTCTCTCCCAGAGGGAGGAGCAAAGCTCTTCACACACAGTCTGCTTTGGGCAAAGATAAGATGTGGGAGAAGTGTACATTCAGTTCTCTCTCTCCACCCCTATTTTCCCTGCGAGTTGCAGATAAGGTAAAGGAAACAGGTAGCTCTTTCTGCTGTACTGATTAAAGACAGAGCTTTAGGCCAAAGGCGATAGTTCGTAACAGTAAAATTTCCAGCACCAAAGAGAGGGAATGGTGTTGAGTAAATGTCTTTGGAGGACACAGACCACACCAGAGGCAGCCTGTCCCACTAATTCCTTTTTAAAAAATTTTTAATGTTTGTTTATTTTTGATAGAGAGAGAGAAAGAGAGACAGAAAGAGAGAGAGTGTGTGAGGGGGAGGGGCAAAGAGAGGGAGACACAGAATCTGAAGCAGGCTCCAGGGTCTATGCTGTCAGCGCAAAGCCCAATGCAGGGCTTGAACTCACAAACCATGAGATCATGACCTGAGCTGAAGTCAGACACTTAACTGACTGAGCCACCCAGGCGCCCCTGTCCTGCTGGTTTCTAAGGTAGTGCCTTATTTGAACGTGTAGTGAAACGAATCTTACATGTATAGCTGGATGAACTTTTATATATGTGTGTATCCAGGTAAAAACCACCCACATCAAAATAAAATGTTTCCACACCCTGGCAAGATTTGTGAGCCCCCCTCCCCTACTCCTGCCTTACAATCTCTATTCAGCTGGAGGTATCTGACCTGCTTGCAGATGAATTGATAAAAGCTGGAAGAAGGTGAGGCGCTGGACCTGGGGGTGATCCAGCTTCACACCACCTTCCTGGGGAGCAAATCCTCACTTACACTGCCCTCTTTTGTGTAATTAAACAACTGCAAGACTGTTCTCATCCCTGGGGGATAAATCTAGAAGCTTTCAGATCCTGGGTGCTGGGATGGTGTGGGGGAGGGTATTGGCAGCCTCCTGTATTTGTCTGCCTCAGGGTGACCACCTGTGCAGACAGAGCGTCTGCCAGCTCCCTCCTCCCCACAGCCCCCCACCCACAATGCCCCTGTGCCAGCCTGTGCCAGGAGAGGGAGGGCAAGTAGATGGGTTAGAGTGCTGGGTCTTGCCATCTCAGGACAGGAGGAAGACAGGAAGGGAGTTGCTTCCTTCTATCACCCTGCCCTTCTATGCTGGCAACCCTTTTCCCACCTGGCCCATCTGCCAGAGTGTGCAGCTCCCACCATCTTCCATGCCAGTCTGAGAGCCAGCTGTGCCCTTCCCCTGGGACGACACTGCCACATCCTTCCCCTCCACTGTGCTTCTTGGGTCCCCAAGTTCTAAGTGAGACCTGGAGATTTTCCAACTGTGCTTGTATATCCCCAGGGGCTGGGGAAGGTGAGTGGGAGCCACCCACTCCCCAGGCTTTTGATCCTGCTTCAAATTACAGGTTGAATCTTTTGAGTATTTCCTGGATGCCTCCCTCACCAACTGCCCCATATCTGGGTTTTCCTTTCCTTCTTCAGGTGTGTCCGGGGCATCTTGACACTGTGGAGCCTATACCTGCAGCACTGGCCTTTGCTATGGCCTCTCTTTCAGCCATCAAGGAGCTTCCTTTCAGCTTAGGAAAGGAGCATGTGAAAGGCTCCCATCTCACAACTGTCCTGCCAGAAACACCTGCTGCCTGCTACCTCCATATGCAAAGCAGAAGACTCTCGAGTGATCTTACCCAGTAATGAGGCGTGGAATTGGCTTGTGAACAAACGGCTTGAATTTTCCTGCAGGCACCTGAGTATACACACACACACACACACACACACACACACACACACACGAGACACATATTCCCCACATATTCACTACAAACTTCTGACTTTCTTAAGTGTACTTAAGACAAATCATATCTAGTTAGTGACTTGAGTTAGAGCAGGGTGGTTAAAAGGGTAACTGCAAGTAGCAGAAAAACTGGTTCAGAGTCTTTAACAATGTTTTTCTCACATTAAGCTGTGACTTTGATTCAGGGGCTCAGTGATAACTGTTGACCATAATTCTTTTGGTCTCCTCCTCATACTTGTTGCTGCATGGCTACAAAATAATGCCCCAGCCCCAGCCATCATATTTATTCAAGGTGGTTGGCTTCTTTCTGGGCATGCCACACCAAGCTTATAAAAGAAGAGACAAGGTGACTTCTAAGTGTCAAGCACTTGCTAACAAGCGTTATCTCATTTAATCCTATGGTAATTCTACAAAATAGGTACTAATGGTATTCCCATTTTAGACATGAAGAGGCTGAAGCTTACAGAGACCAAGAGCTGCTAAGTGGCAGAGTTTGGACTTGAGCCCAGTTCTCTCAATGCAGTCTTCCTTTTAATATGACCTGAGCTTTCAACACAAGGTAGAGAGTTCACTGTGCTCTAATAGAAATACAGAGAATGTATTATGAAAGTTCTTTGAGAAGTGAAAGATCCCTTCTGACTGGAGAAATGAGTGAAGGGTGTTGAGTGAGCAAGGTCTTGTGGGGTGGTATGACTGGGACACGTAGGGAAAGAAGGATGAGTATCATCCCCCCTCCCCCTTGGTCATCTCCTTTTCCCATCCAGGAGAAGGACCTGCAGCTGCTCATTTCTCTGGTCAGACAGAATCTCTCACTTCTCTATGGTTTCATCACCATGGGAGGAGGGCTTCTGCTCTCACACCGCAGCTCCTTTGGTGCTCAGGAGCTTTGCCTGGGGACAGGACTTTAGGCAAGCTCACAGCCTTCCTGAAAGAGAGGACCTAGAGGACTGGCTCAATTTTCTAAAAGGGGAGAAAGAGAAAATAAAGAAAGTAAAAAATCTTCTGAAGTCAATTTTAAGCAAAATTCTGGAGTAGATTTTTAAACAGTTAGGTCAAGCAAAAGTAAACTAATTTTCCTTTCTGAGTACAACCTTCTAGGGGTGTTAGACCTTGGGCTGTAGTTGATGGATAAATGTACTCGCAGAACCAGGGTTACTGGAACAGTGGCCTTGCATTATGTGCCAGTGCTCTGCATTGATCCAGTCCTGCTTGACACTTTTTAATTGATAATTTTAAGGAAGACATAGGCAAAATGCTTTAGAAATTACAGAAAACACAAATATGGAAAGGATAGCCTGTGAGCTGGATAATCAAATAAAAACTTCAAAAATTTTTGAATGACAGGAGACCTGGAGCTTAATAAATAAAAAAGAATGTGATGAGAATCATATAATATCTAGCCATTAGATTCAATACATGAGCTGGGATGCACAGGTTTGGTCTACCACCTACCACCAGGCCATTTGCAAGGAGCAGAGTGGACCACATGCAAACATTAGCCCAGCTTCCAGCAAAGCCAGTGTGAGGAGCCATTTTGGTTAAGGACTGTACTCCTCGTTATGCATGTCTCAGAGTTCTCTGGTCCCTCAGCTTGTGGTCAGCTTGCATTTGACAGAGATTTCCATAATGCTCTAAGTTTGCCTTTTCTTGTTTTGGGATTCACTTGCTTTCTGTAAACCTTTGACTCTTTTCCAGAGTTCCAACAGAGTTGATTCTGATAGTTTTGGTGGTTGTGTGTGTGTGTGTGTGTGTGTGTTTGTGTGGAGGGATGGGCCCTCGGGCTGCCTGCTCTGAGGTTTTTGCTGCAGGGTCTTCCACACTTGCAGTGTCCCATTTAGATGTCAGCCCTGTGTTCCTCTCCAGCCAGCCCAGAGCCTCTGTATCACATGCAGCCCCAGGCGCCAGGGACTAATGGGAGGTGAATAGCTGGTGGAGGGTTAGAAACTGGTGTTATGGGCAGAGAAGGACAAATACCATATGTTTGCACATATAGGAGGATTAGGAGGAACTTAACAGAGGACCATGGGGGAGAAGAAGGGGGGAAATAGTGGGGAAGAGGGAGGGAGGCAAACCATGAGAGACTCTTGAATGCTGAGAACAAACTGAGGACTGATGGGTGTGGGGGAGAGAGGGGGTGATGGGCATGGAGGAGGGCACATGTGGGGATGAGCACTGGGTGTTGTATGGAAACCGACTTGACAATAAACTATTAAAAAAAAAGAAACTGGTGTTACGTGGCCTGGAAAAGTGGAGATATAGTGGAGATATAGAAGCTGTTTAAAAATCATGATGGTCCAACCCAGTGCAGTTCCAGAGAGAAAAGCATAGACTTACATGGGAAGTGGCAGAGATCTGGAGACCCTGAACAGGAAGGCAGCCGCTACATCTCTGGAGGGGTTTGGACAGGCTGCCTGATGTCTGTACAAATGCTGCCTAGGGGCACTCCTGCACACCGACGTGCCAAGGGCGAAGTGGGTCAAGGGTCCTTTCCATCCTAAAGCACTAACATTCTTGTCTACTCTGGTCTGTCACCAGCTCTTGCTGATGCTTCTTTGTAAAGGCCTGCCCAGTTCAAGCCTTGCTGCCCACCCTCACTGGATCTGACTGATCCTAACCAGCTCCCATATGGACCTCCTGATCTGTGTCTAACTGTCCTCCCCACTCCCTTCCTGCCCCCCCTTCCCCAGTATCACGGGACTGGCTCCCTAGACGGACATCTAATCTGAAAACATGTTTTTGGTTCCTGCTGCCCCAAGGGATCAACTCTGTTTCTTCAGGAGAAGGGGGTTTACACTGGTACAGCCACCTTTCCAGACCTGGGTCCCACATGTTGCATTCCTCCTACTCCTCTTTGCTGTTCAGCTTCTGGGGACATGACCATGACACCATGTGGTAGATGCCCAGGCTGGCGTGGAGAAACATAGGGATAAGAGGCTGTAGCCAAGACTGCCTGAGTTGCACCAGGAGGTGATTCTAGAGCTGAGCCTGAATGGGAGGAAGGTCACTAGGTGATGAGGGGAGAGAGAGCACCCCAAAGTCATCAAGGTCCCCTTGGTGGGTTGGACTTCTCTGAATCTGGGGGATAACTAGGGTGTTCTGAGTAACTGCAGAGTTCTACATGGGGTTGTTCCAGTGATATGATTTCCTTTCAACAGACTAATGTCCCAGCCTCTCCAAAGGGCTCCAGATGCAGACTAAGAAACCTGATGTCTTGAAACTTTCTCTGAAGAAAATAACATATAGCAGAGAGGAAAAAAAAAAAAAGATACAGAAAGAAAAAAAACACAATGCTTCAAAGAAAGGATGCAGAGGTCACAGAGAGGCCAGCTCAGTGGGCTAGTTCAGCAAGGAATGAACAATGAGGAGGACACAGATGCTCAGACTGGGTTGGGTCCCATCTGTGCTTTCCTAGGAGAAACCACTGCATAAAGGTTAGAGGGAGTCAGCCACTCTTGCCCCCTCCATCCATTCAGGCTTGAAGAATTAAAGCAGTTACTCATCCTAAAACACATGATGAATAGCAATGCCTCCAGAGATCAGTCACTGTGTTGCCTCTCAGAGACATTTTTTGCTGTCCTCAGGGGAAGTGGCAGTGGCATGGGGACTGTGTGGTTGGTCATCGAGACCACCTTCCAGGCACCAGTTTCCAGCTGCAGGTGACCTGGACAAACCACCACACCACTGCCTTCATCGCCAAGAGGGGATGGAACAGTATCCATCTCTTGAGATGTTGAGAATAAGTGTATATATAAACATGTGTGCAAAACCCTGCGAACATGTAACACACCACCTGCTCACCTTGAAATCAAATTGAACTCCTTTTCTCCACAGACCCAGGCCTGCAATCCTTCAGTGATTCAGGTAAAACTTCTTGGAAACCTTGATTCCCCACTTCCCTCTACGGCCCATATCCAGGCCTTCAGCAAATCCTGTTGGCTCTGGCTCGAGAATGTACCCAAAAGCCACCTTTTCCCCACCTCCTTCCCAACTGCTCTACTGTGACCTGTAACCTCTCCCAGCAGTCTCCCTGCTTCCACCTTTGTCCCCATAATGCTTTCTGAGCCTGTCCTTGCTCCGCCCATGCCCTGCAGTGCCATCCATCACCTCCAGGAGAGGCAGAGGCCCCCCTGCCTCTCCAGTCACACTGCCTACTTCGTGAGAAGGCCCAGCTTGCTGCTGCTTTCAGTCCTCTGCCTGGAACGCTGTGCCCCCAGACACCTGGCTGCTCACACTCTCCCCCTGCAAGCCTTGCTCCAGTGTCACCTTCTGAGTAAGGCCTCACTTGACCACTGCCACCTACCCTGCCCATTCATTAGGTGTCACCTTTCCTGGTTCATTTTTATCTGTAGCATAGTATTATCTGCAGTAGTTATTAACCTCTAATACACCATGTCTTTCACTAATTCATTTTTTGACTGACCCACTTTTCTTTCCAGAAGAGCAGTTCTCAACCACAGGACATCTGTCACTGTCTGGGAGTATTTCAGGTTGTTATCACTGGGAGTGGAGTGCTACTGGCACCTGTCAGGTAGAAGCAGACATGCATAGGAGAGTGCCCTGTGTGTCCCCCCCAACCCCCAAAGAAAAATATACTCAAGGTGTCAGTCACACCCATGCTGAAAAACCGTGATCTAGAACATAGGCTCTATAAGAGCAAGGGTTACTTTCCCCTATTTTGGTCACCATTACATCTCTAGCACTGATAACAGGGTTGATATAAGAGATACTCAATAACATGTTTTGTGGACAGAAACAGTCATACTCAGCACTTGATAAATATTAGTTTTAATTATTATCATTTCTTATGGTTTTATAGTTTCTCTGAATGAGGTTTCCAGAAAAGTCTCTGCATTTCTCCTAGGCAGTGTGACAGGGTGGGAACGGTTCTGGACTAGCTAGAGTCAAAGAACCCTCTCTGAGCCCCAGCTCAGCCATTATGAACTGTGTGTCTCTGGGCAAGTCACTTAGCCCCATTGAGATTTCATTTCCTCATCCATTAGGTTGGAATAAAATTTGTTTTTCTTTTTATCTGGCAAACTGATGGGATGAGTAAATACGATGATATGTCAAGGTGCTTACAAACACTAAATACCCTTTAAATGATTGCTGTTATGTGGTGCCTACTGCAAAATGGAAGAAAAACAATTGATTTTTACCATGGCTGTCAATCTTATATTGGTCAAGAGGGGCCTATTATTCAGGGCCCATTTTTAATAATTTGAGAGAGTTTCTATTTTGCCCATATGGCACTCCTTCTTTAGGTATCTTGCAAGAAAAAAAGGAAGAGACAGCCCTTTAAAATACAACACACATATCACATATATTTTACTGAACAGCTTTTGCATTTAAAATTCAGACAATATGCTCAAAATAGTACTAATAAATTTTCTGTCTTGAGTAATGTTTTTCAGACATACACCAAGGGAAAATAATTAAAGAAAGACCCAATAAAATGGAGATTATAAAATAAAAGGAGGGGACTATAAATCAAGGGCTTGGACTTCTAGTTGTTGTCAAGGCTGCCTTTGAGTGCAGGGACCCCAGATGTTTGATTTGGACACATGCGTTCTTGCAATATGATCACATTCTTCTTATGAATGAAACATCAAAAGGCACATGGCCGTAGATGCCAGCATGCAACAATGTTGGCAAACGTGTCTTGGAGACCAGAAATAGCCAGCTTACGCCTTCCTTCATCCTTCATGAAGCTATTAGGAGCAAGCCCTAGGGAGCACATTCCGCCCTGCTGGCAATGAATGGCCACTTATGACAGATCATCCAAGAGCCTTTGGTTAAAGCCCTGAAACATCAAAGAGCAAACATCATTGCCTGGCCAGAGACAACGTGCTGTGTTCCAGAGTGCGGATCAGTTTTACCTGTCTGCCTCAGCGGGGATTAAACCTGAAAGAGTCGTTAGAAATTTTGATATAAAATGAATGTAAATATTACTTACCTAGCAACATTCACATCTTTATTTCTTCTTCTTTTTTCCTTTTTTTTTTTTTTTTTTTTTTTTCTCCTTCAAG